>NC_142935.1:24524750-24584750 GCF_046866305.1 Octopus bimaculoides
GTTTTCCATTAAAAAGAAAGAAAGAACAAAAAAATGCTTTGCAGAAACCCTTCCATTATCGGGAATATTAAGCAAGCCTCTTGAAAGGAAATATCAGAATGCCTCTAAGCATCATCAACCAATCCCTCCTCTTCCTCCTTTTACGATCTCACCATTAAGTTCCCCTCTGCTACTGCTACTACCACTCACTACTCGCGTACTCCCTCCACCTCTTTCGTCCCTATCGGATCCCACATCAAGGTTATGATCGAATGAATATCGTTAACACTGGCATCTCTGACCTATCTCTTTCGTATTAGAACAAAGGTTTTTTTTTTTTTCCTTTTCGTTGATGATATGGATGTTTGTGTGCCTTGGTGTGTGTGTGTGAGTGTGTGTTTGCTTGTGTCTGTGTGTTTGTGTGTGTAGTGCGCGGTTGTAGCTTCGATTCCGTTCCGTGACCTCATTACTGATGTCAAAAGACGCCAGCCCTTTCCTAGATATCGCGCGCGCGCGAGTGAGTGAGTGACTGTTCATATATGTATGTATATATATATATATAATACAAATAATAAATGAGTATATGCATATATACATACATGTATGTCTATACTTACATCTACCTGTATATATAGACGCATATCTGGGTACAGGACATTGTAAACAAAGCGTAGACAAAATGATAAACGAGTACAGAAAACACACAGGCCACATAGAGAACATCTCCTATGTATATATATATACGCATAGCTATATGTATATATTAACCCTAGGTTCAAGAAACTTATATATACACTATTCTGCTTAAATAATGGAATTGCAAATACAGTATCTTTGAATATCTCAATTCTATTTTCACCCCTCCACTTCACTCTGTGTTTCATATTTTCTCTATAATAACTATTACTTAAACACCGTCTCTGATGAAGGGATATATAAAATATCCCGGAAACAGCTGTAAGACTTTCTCTTTATAAATGTTCTGAAAACTATTCACAGCCTTGGATTTTTTATATCATTCTGTTAATTATATATATATATATATATATGTGTGTGTGTGTGTGTGAGAGAGAGAGAGAGTAGTTCGCTTGGAGCATTGTTTGTAAAGAATAAAATGTTTTGAATGGTACAACAATCCACTATTTGTATTATAGTGCATTGTTGTACCATTCGAAACTTTTTTTTATATATATACACATATGTTTGTGTGTGTGTGTGTGTGTGTATATATATATATCAATACATGCTGTTGTTGTTGGCACTCCTGCTCGTGAAATTAACGTGCAAGTGGCTGAGCACTCCACAGACACGTGTACCCTTAACGTAGTTCTTGGGGATATTCAGCGTGACACAATGTGACAAGGCTGACCCTTTGAAGTACAGGCACAACAGAAACAGGAATTAAGAGTGAGAGAAAGTTGTGGTGAAAGAGTACAGCAGGGTTCGCCACCATCCCCTGCCGGAGTCTCGTGGAGCTTTAGATGTTTTCGTTCAATAAACACTCACAACGCTCGGTCTGGGAATCGAAACCGTGATCCTATGACCGCGAGTCCGCTGCCCTAACCACTGGGCCATTGCACCTTCACGATGCCGCCAGTGTTCCAAAATGAAAAAACATTACCTGAGATATAACTTTACAACTATTTTATTTTTATATTTTCTTTAAAAAACGTTTTTTTTTTTCTCCCTTCCAAAAAAATACTGTTGTAATTTTTTCCTAATCAGTAACTGTTTCCACTGTCTGTTGCAATTAGAGCAAAATATATAATATTCTTGGTCTTTTTCCTTTTTCCTCCATCTCTGTCTGGAGCTGAAAAAACAAGTTGTAGAAAAACTATACAAGCACAACCCTTCCGCCTTCTTTGGAAAAAAAAATTGCCTCTATACAAAATTATAACTACCTATGTCCAGAGATGTAGTCTACAGTTTTGGAACGTTCAAACATTCGTTTATTCTTATATATTCAAATAGATATATTTTGCGTAAATTCCTTCTTAATCATAGTACAACGTTAAATGTTAATAGGCACTATACACACACACACACACACACACACACACACACACACACATATATATATATACATACAGTAATCCTCGACATATCGCGGTTCACCTATCGCGGTTTAATATTTAAGCTTATGTTGATTCCTTTTACATTTATGATTAAATAAATATATACAAATTATAAAAATAAATTTTAAAAATGTAAAATACAGTACTGTTTCTACTTCGCGGATTTTCACCTATCGCGGGGGTTGGGGTTGAGAACTCAGATTCTAAACTTGGAAGTCCTGATGACCCCGAAAATCACAGAGCTTTATCGAAGACTTGTTCTGTTGAGGGTTCAGAAGCGAAGTGTATGAGACTGATAGCAGAAAGGGGGAAATGCCCAGTTGTTGTAGTAAGAAACACTTGAGGGCCGTTTGCCTCGAAGAGCTGGAGAAGCGCAGGAGAAAGGGACGCGCGGGGAAAAACAACGATTTCCATTCTCTAGAGGAGTATTGCGAAGGAAGTGACCTGGTGCCGGGTTTTACAAGCCAACCACCCACAATTCCGTCACCAATAATTCCGTCCTCCTACTGTAGTAAGTAAGAACGTTACCATAGCTTCATGTGAGGGGCGTTTGACTACCTCATGTACCTACACCTTAGCACCAATATTCTGAAAAGTCACCCACATAGATTGCACCTCTGATTTGGACCACCAGTATCTGCAGATAAGTTCTGCTCTTTGTGGATCTTTGTGGAACATGTCTTTTGAGGCCTCTGCTGGATTTGTAAACCTTCTGGCATACATATATGTATAGAGTGTTTGAAGTGGTGTACAGATATTGTATATTGAGAAAAAGGAGGCAGTCAGAATTTTGGATAATCCTTTATTAGCGCTTTCGCTAATAAAGGATTATCAAAATCAAAATTATCCAAAATTCTGATTGCCTCATTTTTCTCAATATATGGATATATTTATATATGTGTGTGTGTGCGTGTGTGTGTGTGTGTGTGTGTGTCTTTGTGTCTGTAGTTGTCCTGTCCACCCCACTGTCGCGTCCCTTGACAACTGATGTTGGTGTGTTTTTGTCCCGGTAACTTAGCGGTTCGGCAAAAGAGAGCTATAGAATAAGTACTAGGCTTACAAAGTATAAGTCCCATGGTCGATTTCTTCGACTAAAAAAAAAAAGAAAGAAAACCTTTATGGCGGTGCTCCAGCATGGCCACAATCATATGACTGAAACAAGGTAAAAGAATAAAAGAACAACCGACCTTATGAGTGCTGGGACTGAGATAGTAATGTCTTGTGATTGATGATTGATGAGTGATGAGAATGACGTTAACTAAAGCCCCACAGAACTAGAATTAGTCTGACCACTAAGAGTAAATACCGTCTCCCCGCTGTCGTACCTTGCTCTACTAGCGCTGACCGCGTTTATCATTTTCATCCACATCTTCATCAAATTTCCCAGATGGTAAGATCCCCTTCCCCTCCCTCTGCATTTTTCAGTTGTTCATAAACGCACAAACCTTCATAAAATTGTGGGAAGGACTCAACTGAATCGATTAACAATACTGCAACCTGCCAAATAGAAAACCCAGATTCAAACAGATCCACCGTGCGGTCGAGCAGAATATACCAGATTTTGGGGAAATAAAATCACCCGAAGACTTCAGGTTCAATCCCTGCTAAAGGTAGTATTTCGAAACTAGCAGGAGAGTATCTAAGAGTCATATCCTAGGAGGGCCCCCCCGCTCTCTTACAGTGCCAGGAACTAACAGGCCGAAACGTTTGATGGGTAATTTTCCTCTGAAAATTTTTCCTGCTGTCTGCCCGCTTCATATTGAGTTTCCATTTCCTACATCACTCTCAATAATTCATTGAGATTTTATTTTGTCAACCCTGGACGTAAACGTTCTCTCTCAACTGCTCGTGTGTGCGTTCCTTGCGTACATGTCTTACAACTAACGCACAAAGGGGTGAGGAATGCGCGCACAAGGTTTTCAATAAAGAAACGAATTTTTCTTTTCAATTGATGAGGGTCCGTTCGTATGTATATAAGTCTACTTTGCAAACAGAAAGACAAAAATGTGAACATTTTTGCGCACATTTACATAAAAAAATTACAGGGGACAATCCTTGGAAATATGGAAAACAAAAACCGATTTCGGCAGTATTTGAACTCAGAACGTAAAGGGACGTAAAATGTAACAGTCAACCGAGAATCAAAACCTAATCGGCAGATTCACTTTAGTATGTATTTTTTTTTCTTTTCTACTCTAGGCACAAGGCCTGAAATTTGGGGGGAGGGGTCAGTCGATTAGATCGACCCCGGTACGCAACTGATACTTAATTTATCGACCTGGAAAGGATGAAAAGCGAAGTCGACCTCGGCGGAATTTGAACTCAGAACGCTTTAGTATGTTTTTATTACGAATGCTGTATGTATGCAAGTGTATATTTTTCTGTTTATTTTGAAGGCATGTGGTTTAGTGATTAGGGTATACGGCTTGCGATTGTAAGGTCGTGAGTTCGATTCCCGGCAGCGTGTTGTGTCTTTGAGTAAGTCACTTTATTTCACGTTACTCCAGTTCGTTTAGCTGGCAAAAATGAGTAGTACATGTTTTTCAAAGACCCAGCCTTGTCATAATCTGTGTCACGTTGAATCTCCTTGAGAACTACGTTAAGGGCACACGTGTCTGTGGAGCGCGCTGCCACTTGCACGTTAATTTCACTAGGTGGCATTTCCGTTGGTCGGATCAACTGGGACCCTCGTTGTCGTAACCGACGGAGTGTCAGATTTTTTCTCTCTAACCCTAGGTCTTATAAAGCCGCTTACCCGGTTTCCTTGACGTATAAGTGAGCGAGATCACAACATTTGTCTGAACAGGACACCGGCCCCGTTGCAGGGTTCAAAGACCGTAGTTTTAAGGGGTCAGTTTTAAGTACTTCACTGGTACTTTATTTTATCGATCCTGTACAGATGAAGAGTAAAGATGACAGCAGCAGGATTTGAACTCAGAACGTAAAATATTCGGAAGAAATGCTGCCAAGCATTTTGTCCGGCGCACCAATGATTCAACCAGCTCACTAACTTACAAGTGTGCGTAATAAAAGTTTTTAAAATATCGCTTTCAAATTTTGACACAAGGTTAGCAGTTTTGAGGGATTGATTAATCGATTAGATCGATCCCAGTGTTCAAGGGGTATTTATTTTACCGACACCGAAAGGAGGAAAGACAGAAGTCGACTTCACCGAAATTTGAACTCAGATCGTGATCGTAAAGTTAGCAGAAACTCCGGTAAGTGTTTTGCCCGGCGCGCTAACGATTCTGATTCTACGAGTTCGCCGCCTTAAGATTTAAAAGTATTGTGAAAGTGTGTATCTACTTTAAGAAACTGTGTCCGTACGTGTGAATACATGTGTGTGTGCTTATCCGAGTTGTTTACATCAAAAACGACTCGGACTGCGTAGAGTTTATAAGCCAAGGTGTTCAAGCCGTGAGCACCATTTCATATATTTTAGGGGTAGCTTATGCTGATTCTGGTTTAAGGTGATTTGAGGAATATTTGGCTATTACTTCTAGCAATTTGAGTGACTATCTATAAGCTCCATCGCTGGCTCTTGTCCTGCGCTTGTTGTTTGTTAGTAGTGTGCTGTGGGAGGCTTGCACGTATCTTCTGTGTGTGTTGGTGTGTGTATCTATACCTTATCGTTCTTCCATCCCCATCTCTGTCCTTGTCTAGCAGACCTCTTTCTACTGAGCTGGGGCGAAATAACAATGATCATATACATTCCTACCGTGACCCTGTCGCCTAGTCTTCCTACGTGAAAGGGGTCCAGTACCGCATTATCTAAGGGCACCGCTTTGATTTTATTTATTTTCTTTTTTTTTCCCATAATCGTAGGGTTTGATTTGTCATCTAAGGCGCTGCATTGATTTTCGTTTTCGTAAGCGTCAGGTGTGAACTGAGGTGAAGTTTGACTGTTAATTTTAGCATGCCAAACGACCACGTAGAGGTTCTCTCGCTTGTTCGCGTACGTGTGAGCGATGTCAGCATACACACGCGCACACATACACTTCTACGGAATGCATTTACGGAAGCAACAGATTACACACACACACACACACACACACACGTATATGTCTATGAAACAACAAGCTTCATCATTCATATAACGCTACTGTCAGGAGAGGCTGTGGATTGTCAGCCGGCATTTGTTCAACATACACAGCTTTCGGTATACGAATTTTAACAACGTAAGTTCAATTCCTGGCTTAATATTATGCAAGTGTTCTAATGTTTTTTTTTTAAATTTTATTTTCATTTTCATAATTTCCATATCTACGAGGATATATATATATATATAGATATATATATATGTGAACGCATAGAAACATGTCTCTATTTTCTTTCTGCCGATAAAAAGGAGCCGGTTACTCGGTAACTACATTTCTCCCCTTTCAATTTAGATGATAGCAACTTCTCAATTCATACCTTCTAACACATCAACATTCTCTTATTCCTTTATTTTTGTTCTGGTTTCTCTCATTGATTTCCGCGGCCATGCTGGAGCATTGCTTTCACTGGTTTATTCTCTCGTAAATAACCTCTTGTAATTCCTTCTGCTAATTTAGTTTATCGAATTATTATTATTATTATTATTTTTTTTTTTTTATCGAACCCCTAACTTAAGGATCTTAAAGCGGGGGTTTATAACTTAAACACACACACACACACACAGTTTACTTACAAAATTTTGGACAACTCGAGACTATGATAGAAGGGAAACTCTTGCCCCCCCCCCCCCCCGCCAAGGTAACCAGGTCGTATTTACACACAGAGAAAACATGCCGTTTTGAAGCGAACTTCTCATACGGATACGATGGCTGCTGCTGCTGAGGTTTGGTAAGGATTCGCGCAATATCCATAGCAACATATATAAACATAACACGACGCTTGTTTGTATAGGGGCAAGAATGGCTACATGGCTAGGAAGCTCACGTTGCAATTACGTAGTTTTGGGTTCAATCTCCCACAAGAGTTTTTTTATTTTTTATTTTACTATAGTCCTGGGCCGATTAATTAATTCCTTGCGAGTGAATTACGTAGACGGAAACTCTGTTTTTTTCTTTTTGTGATTGTACCCCGTGACCAGTGCTGGTTTGTTTACATCCCCGATAAACCGGACTTCAAAAATATATGCGCTGGAGTCTGGTTTTTTTGTGCTTGTTCCCCGTCACCAATGCTGGTTTATTTACATCCCCGATAAACCGGACTTCAAAAATATATGCGCTGGAGTCTGGTTTTTTTGTGCTTGTTCCCCGTCACCAATGCTGGTTTATTTACATCCCCGATAAACCGGACTTCAAAAATATATGCGCTGGAGTCTGGTTTTTTTGTGCTTGTTCCCCGTCACCAATGCTGGTTTATTTACATCCCCGATAAACCGGACTTCAAAAATATATGCGCTGGAGTCTGGTTTTTTTGTGCTTGTTCCCCGTCACCAATGCTGGTTTATTTACATCCCCCGATAAACCGGACTTCAAAAATATATGCACTGGAGTCTGGTTTTTGTGTTTGTTCCCCGTCACCAATGCTGGTTTATTTACATCCCCGATAAACCGGACTTCAAAAATATATGCGCTGGAGTCTGGTTTTTTTGTGCTTGTTCCCCGTCACCAATGCTGGTTTATTTACATCCCCGATAAACCGGACTTCAAAAATATATGCGCTGGAGTCTGGTTTTTTTGTGCTTGTTCCCCGTCACCAATGCTGGTTTATTTACATCCCCCGATAAACCGGACTTCAAAAATATATGCACTGGAGTTGGAGTCGAGTTTTTTCGACTCGCGTTGTGGTGACTCACGTTGACCGCAAGAAAAAGATCGGTTAGGTCAACTCCGAAGGATCAAAGTCATGACAACTGACGTTCCATATGTGACAAACCCTGTCCCTTGGGTTCTATCAGGAACTGCTATTTTGTCTCATACTCTTTTGTGAATACGGCAAGATGCAAAATGTACTATATACATACATACGAAGGGAGTGGAAAAGTTCCTGTCTTTGGGTAAAAGAAAATACAGGAGGATTTGTTAATTATAATTTTATTCAACATATCCCCTTCTCAGATTCACACACTTATTGCAGCGGTCCTTCAGCTTTTCTAAGTCCAAAAAATAACTCGGAAGGTTGGGCCTCCAACCAGGCCTTTCGCTACTCCCTTAAAGAAAATTTTCAGCATACCTTTGTGTGTGTGTGTATATATATATATATATATATATATATATATATATATATATATAATACAAATAATATACGAGTACATGCATATATACGTACATGTATGTACATACCTAGATCTACATGTATATATAGATGCATATCTGGGTACAGGACGTTGCAAAAAAAAAATACGTGGACAAAATGATAAACGGAATACAGAAAACACAGGCCACAAAGAGAACATTTCCTTCATCAGCTCCCACCATTCTAAAACTAAGCGTTTCGATTAATTAGTGCGACGAAGATTAGTCGAGCGAAACTTCGAAGTGTCCCTTCTGTATACTCTACAAATAAATATTGAGAAATTCTTCACTTTAATGTTAAATTATTATTATTTTATTACAAATCGTCATAAAAACAGAGACACGCGGATGTATACTCTTTTACTCGTTTCAGTCATTTGACTGTGGCCATGCTGGAGCACCGTCTTTGGTCGAGCAAATTCTTTGTAAGCCTAGTACTTATTCTAACGGTCTCTTTTGCCGAACAGCTAGGTTACGGGGACATAAGCACACCAGCATCGGTTGTCAAGCAATGCTAGGGGGACAAACACAGACACACAAACACACACACACATATATATATATATACAACGGGCCTCTTTCAGTTTCCGTCTACCAAATCCACTCACAAGGCTTTGGTCGGCCCGAAGCTATAGTAGAAGACACTTGCACAAGGTGCCACGCAGTGGGATTGAACCCAGAACCATGTGGCTGGTAAGCAAGCTACTTACCACACAGCCACTCCTACGCCTATCAAACATTATTGCATGTATGCATTTTAATATCTACATGTATGGAGAAAGAAATGTTTTGAAATGAGGCAACGCGAAGCTCAGAGGAAACCCAGCACTTCCTGTCTTATATTTATTCTACTTAAGACGGCGAACAAGCAGAAAATGTTTCATGGCATTTCCTCCAATCCTCTACGTTATAAATACAACTACCGCCGAGGTCGATTTTTGTGTTTCATCCTTTCGGGGTCGACAATATAAGCACTCGCTAAGTCCTGGTATCTATGTAATTCCTCATAAAATTGTTTACTTTCTCCCCAAATTTGAAAGAATCATTAAACTCTATGTATTAACTCCCATCTCCTTACGTTTATTATTAACAAGTACATACATATTCATTCCATCGATTCAGCCATCTTCTCCGCCTTCTATTCCTGGGAGAGTTGTTGGGGTAGAGTCCTAACGCACCTCCTCCATAAGGTCTTATCATAAGCAACAGCCATGGGATTTTCCAGCTGGGTTCCCAAGCGTAACTAACAAACTATAAATATTTACCAACCATACATGCATATTTATACGCATAATTTGTTTTATTATTTACATGTCTCGTTTGTAATACATATTTAATCGCCCCAAAATTGATTTGTTTTTCTTCAATGAGGCCTTTGCTATACTTTGCACGACGAAATATTCTCTTTATATTTACGAAATATATATCCTTATTACTGTTAATAATAATCACCTGGAATGCGTAAGGAGTATATAGTTATTTTTACAACGGTTTGTCTCGCCACAGTCTGGTTCTTTTTTCTGGCAACACTTGGATGCACAAAACTAACGAATAGATTTCTATCTCTGCGACAACAGTTTGGTGTGCATGTGCAATTTATCTATAGATTTTCGCCAAAAATGCGAATTTGTTTCCAATATATAAAATGAAAGGCGGCTAACTGGCAGAAACTTTAGCACGCCGGGTGAAATGCTTCGCAGTATTTTCCATTTTCCCCTCTCCTCTTGTTTACGTCCTTTCGGTATCTATAAATTAAGTACCAGTTGTGTACTAGGGTCAACAAATCGACTGCCCCCCCCCCCAAAAAAAAAATTTCGGGCCTTGTACCCAGAGTACAAAAGATTAAAGTGCATACAAACACTCAGTCATATGTGCTTTCACGCATGCTTATATAAATGTATAAATATTTGTTGTATGTACACACGCGCACGCACACTTCTCTGTTGCTATGGGCCAATATATGCTAGTATATCAGCTGTTTTCGTGTTGATGAGGTTGGTTAATGCGTGTGACGCGCGCGCGCACACACACACACACACACACACAGACACAGACACAGACACAGACACACACACACACGCACACACACACACACAGGTGCGGGAGTGGCTATGTAAAAAAATTGTTCTCCAATCGCATAGTCCCAGGTTCAGTCCACTGTGTGACACCTTCCGCAGGTGTTTTCTGCTGTAGCCTCTAGCCAACGAAAGCCTTGTGTGTGGATCTGGTCGACAGAAACTGAAAGAAGCCTGTCGCAATTATCCCCACTTCACACAAATTTTAGGTGTAGAAATTAAGATATGTTTAAAAGTAACAAACGTTAAACTTAGCGTTTCGGCAAAACAGAACGATAGAATAAGTACTAGGCTTACAAAGAATAATAAGTTCTGGGGTCGATTTCTTCGACTAAAACACTTCAAGGCAGTGATCTAGCATGGCCGCAGTCAAATGACTGAAACAAGTAAAGGTATAAAACACACACACACACACACACACACACACACACACACACACACACACACACACACACACGGGGAGGGGGGTGCTTTTGAAAGAAATATTCTCTATGTGGCCTGTTTATTTTCTGTGCTCTATTTATGTTCTGTTTTTCATTTTGTCCACGTTTTTTTTGTGACGTCCTGTACCCAGATATGCATCTATATATACATGTAGATGTAGGTATGTACATACATGTACGTATATATGCGTATACTCACATATTATTTGCATTATATATATATATATATATATATATATATATATATATATATATGTATGTATATATTGGTATATATGGGTACATAGGTACATGATGTCACCAGCAATGCAAACAACATGAAAATACGTAAACAACGAGAGAAGAAAAATGGAAAAACAGGACAAGTAAACAGAAGAGAAAGGACCCTTCATCAGTTGTCGGCTGTCTATCTACTCCCTATTTCGGGCACTTAACACACACACACAAATATATATATATATATATATATATATATATATATATATATATATATATATATATATACATATATATAAAAAATATAATGTACATGTGTGTGTGTATTTGTTGAAAGAAGTTCAGCTAGGTGAGAAGGATGATGATGATAATGGTTGTATCTGTAAGTGGAAACTGAAGGTCAGGCATATTTAAGCGTTAAGTGTCAATGAATTTGACAGTTCATGGCGTATCTACGTTAAGGGTTGAAGCCATAGCCACTGTCAACGGCGTCGCGGGCTTTACTTGTGTATGTGTCTGCGTGTGTGCCCTGTGCGTAATTCATATGTTTGTAAAGGGTTTTGGTATCCCGAAATAGTACATGCGTGCACGTAATTATATACACGTGTTTTCATAAACCCTAATTAACACACAAATTTATACATGTATATACCCGCACGCACACACATTTATTCCTAAGCAAGAATATTGTTGAATGTGACTTCCGAAATTTCGGCCAGTTAAGCCATCGTCGACCTGCCGAAGATAGCTTAACAGGCCGAAACTTCGAACTCACTGTCAACAAAATTCTTGTCTAAGAATGAATTTGTACTCTACAAAAGTGTTGAATAACCCTTCAGATTAACGTAAATGTTTTGTTACTCTCTTTACTTTTTACTCTTTTACTTGTTTCAGTCATTTGACTGCGGCCATGCTGGGGTACCGCCTTGAAGAGTCTTAGTCGAATGAAACGATCCCAGTACCTTTTTTTTAAAGCCTGGTACTTTTTACCGAATCGCCAAGTTACGGAGACGTAAATATGACAGCTTTGGTTGTGAAGCGGTAGCGGTGGACACACAAACACACACACACATGTTTATATATATATATATATATATATATATATATATAAACATATATATATATATATATATATATATATATATATATATATGCGACAAGCTTCTTTCAGTTTCCGTCACAAAGCTTTGGTCGGCCCAAGACTATATAGTACAAGATACTTGCCGAAGATGCCACGCAGTGGAACTGAACGCAGAACCATGTGGTTGGGAAGCAAGCTTATTATCACACAGCCACTCCTACGTCTATAGAAGATGATGATGATGAAGATAGTGGTAAACAGTATTGGTTTCAAATTTTGGCACAAGGCCAGCAATTTTGGCGGGAGGGGGCTAAGTCGATTACATCGACCCCATTGCTCACATGGGTACTTATTTTATCGACTCTGAAAGAATGAAAAGCAAAGTCGATCCCAGCGGAATTTGAACTCAGAACGCGCAAATGGACGAAGCACCGCTGAGCATTTCGCCTGTTGCGCCCACGACGCTGCCAGCTTGCCACCTTAATTCCGACCTCGGCTGAATTTGAACTCAGAACGTAAAGACGGACGAAGTACCGCTAAGCATTCCGCCCGGCGTGCTAACGTTTCTCCCAGCTCGCCACCTTAATAGCGGTAACAGTATTTTTTTTCTACTCTAGGCACAAAGCTCGACATTTTGGGGTAAAGGACCAGTCGATTAGATCGACTCCAGTATGCAACTGGTACTTAATTTACCGACCCTGAAAGGATGAAAGGCAAAGTCGACCTCGGTGGAATTTGAACTCGGAACGTAAAGACACATGAAATACCGCTAAGTATTTCGCCCGGCGTGCGAACGTTTCTACCAGCTCGCCATCTTATAGTGGGTATCAGCATTGACCATTATATTATGACGATTCTGCAACAAATGTTTCTTTTGTTCGTTCGACAGCCGGAACTTTCTTCCCCAGAGAATCACATACAATCGGTGCATTCTTTATAGACACTTTATACTGACCATACAAGTGAATCTTGTACAGGATCGTCGTAATGACCACTCGGTACTTCCCAAAGGTCAAGCTTTTTAAATTACTGTCCGTTCGTTACTCGTCATCTATTGGATAGGTATTTACATTGTTTGCGTCTACTCAATTTTCACTATCAGTGTTTGGAACGACTGTTCTGGGAATATGGTGATAGAGATGTGAGGAGGCTTAAGAATCCAGATTCTGTGAAAGTTGACAACGATGTGTACCAAAAGACAATGGTGACAATTATGGTAAATCCATGAAAATTTGTTTTATTGCTGTCAATGTTTTGATTAATTTGAGGAGTGGGAATGTTGAAAATTCTGGTCATAACAACACTTCGTCAATAGCCGGCGGAAATGATAAAGGAGGGAAGAAGTCATTCGGTATAGACTCTACTACGTGAGTAGGAACACGATATAAACATCACACGGCTCTTGTTTTTTATTGTTGTTGTTATCTTAATTTAGCCTCAGGTCAGCTCTGAAAGAACGGAGCTATGAAAACAGCTACAAGATCACCTTTCCAGTCTTTGATATACCGAACCCCTTTTTTAATCCACATTAAATTACCTGTATAATTTACAAGTACCTGTATTTTTCAGACCGGGCGTTCTGAGTGTTTATTGAGCGAAAACATCTAAAGCTTCACGAGGCTCCGGCAGGGGATGGTGGCGAACCCTGCTGTACTCTTTCACCACAACTTTCTCTCACTCTTACTTCCTGTTTCTGTTGTGCCTGTACTTCAAAGGGTCAGCCGTGTCACATTGTGTCACGCTGAATATCCCCAAGAACTACGTTAAGGGTACACGTGTCTGTGGAGTGCTCAGCCACTTGCACGTTAATTTCACGGCCATGCTGGGGCATCGTCTTTTGAATGATTTCAGTCGAGCAGATCAGCCTTGGTAATTGTATTTATTTTTAAGCCTAGTCCTTGTCCAACCGTTTTTTTTTTTTTTGCCGAAACGTAAATCAACCAACACCAGTCATTATTAAAATCCACCCCACCAAAGTTTCTACCTAGGGGTTTGTTCTTTATCGTAGCTTTAGAGTCCATTTACATATCCAAGATGTATTTAAGCTTTCTTTATATGACTTAGACTGAAGATGAAGGGGATAACATCCATGGACATTTTGCAAAAGTCTCCTAGCATTTTAGCGCTCAACGGTAAGATCTTAGTATTATCAAATCGGTGGAGGCGGCGATTTGGCAGAATGGTTAGCGCGCCGGGTAAAATGCTTTTGCATCATCTTGTTCGTCTTTACGTCCTGAGTTCAAATTCCGTTAAGTATTTCGTCCGGTGCGGTAACGATTTTTTATAGGAATTTCAACCATGTTTCGTGGTCTGCTACCACAACAGCTCCTTTATAGGATCCAGTTAGCTCAAGACATCATCAGGAGGAACCACGTCCGGTTTCAGCCCCTACTCCTCTACCGTTTTGACGTGGCGGGGCCCCTCCTTTCGGAGGTGTCTACGGCTCTGGTGTTGGATGCATGTCTTCTTTCACTGTTTGTGACTGTTCTAATTCAACTGTGGAATGTCCCTCGCTATGGTTATTTTCCAGGAGGTTCTGGCCACACGTCTTACGGTTTCTCAATCCGCGTTGTTAAATTACTTTCTTCTGACATACCTTCCCTTAGTGGATTAGGATCCAGTTAGCTCAAGACATTATCAGGAGGAACCACGTCTCCTTTCTGCTCTGAGGAGCAAGACCTGTAATTTTGTGGGCGGAGGATAATCAATTACACCGACCTTAATGCTTGACTAGTATTTTATTTATCGACCCTGAAAGGATGAAAAACAAAGTCGACTTTGACGGAACTTGAATTCAGAACGAAAAGACGGACGAAATACCGTTAAGTATTTTGCACGGCGTGTTAACAATTCTGCCAGCTCGTTGCCTTAATAATTCTTTCTATTCTAGGCACAAGGCCTTAAATTTTGAGGGAGAAGACTTGTCGATTACACCGACTCCAGTGTCTTACTGGTACTTAATTTATCGACTCCGAAAGGATAAAAGGCAAAGTCGATCTCGGCGGAATTTGAACTCAGAACGTAACGCCAGACGAAATACCGCTAAGCATTTCGCCCGGCGTGCTAACGTTTCTTATTCCTTTATTGCCTACAAGGGGCTAAACATAGAGGGACAAACAAGAACAGACAAAGGGAAAGGATGAAAGGCAAAGTCCGACCTTGGCGGAATTTGAACTATGAACGTAGCGACGGGCGAAATACCGGTAAGCATTTCGCCCGGCGTGCTAACGTTTCTGGCAGCTGGCCGCCTTTCGCTGCCTTAATAATAATGATGACGACGACGGTCATGATGATGATGATGAAAAGAAAGGAAAGAAGGGGACATTGCAATGATGTAGTCTTGGATACACTATGTCTGGAAAACAAAAACCCAAACAGAAAAACAGCCGGGCGGTGTTATGTTCAGTGATCTGGAAATTAACAACAAAAACAAACCTTGTATAATTTATAATTTATACTCGACGTGCTGGAAATAACAGGTTTGCTAGATAAGTTCGAAACGGGGCGGAACAGTAACAACAACAACAGCAGCAACAACAATAGCTGCAAAAACAGCTGATAAGCTATTGATTGAATACAAGCTAACTCATACTTACACATATGTAGGTTAGCTTACACACACACAAACATACAAACTCGCACATTTAATATGCTTCAACGCACATCGTTTGTAGCTGAGATGCTGTGTGTTGTAGGGATAACAAAAAAAAAAAAAAGAAGAGAGTCTGGTTCTTCCCTTCGTATCATGTTTTAACTATAAAGCTGAATGCCTTGCCGAAGGAGACAATAGAATATATATTTTTATTTTTAAATAAATACAAATTGTGGAATTTGTAGGGAGGGAACTAGTCAGTTATATCGGTGCGGGCAGTTTATTATAATGGACCCTGGATGGATGAAAGGCAATGTTGATCTCAGTGGGGATTTGAAATCTAAACGTAATGAGTGGGAAAGGATATCGCAAGGGTTTTTTGTCCGACTTTCTAATGATTATGTTACCCAACCTAAAGGTCACGATATAGTAATTATTTCACAAGGCCTTGGAAATTTCGGGGGAAGGGGGCTAGTCGATTACATCGACCCCCAATGCGTAACTTGAGCTTATTTCATCGACCCAGAAAGGATGAAAGGCAAAGTCGACCTCGGCGGAATTTGAACTCAAGAGCGATGCGGCAAACGAAATATCGCTAAGCATTTCACTCGACGTGCTAACGATTCTGCCAGCTCACCGCCTGAATAATAAATAAATAAATAAATAAATAAATAATAATAATAATTTCATATTTTGGCACAAAGCCAGCAATTTCGGGGCGGGAGTAAGCCGACTGCACCGCCCCCGACTTCGAAAGGTTGAAAGAAAAAGTCGGCTTCAGCGGAATTTGAACTCGGAACGTAAAGACAGACGAATGCCGCTAAACACTTTGCCCGGCCTGCTAACGATTTTGCTAGGACGGATATAATTCATGCCTTCACTGCCTAATTGAGGCACCTGTATGGTTACGTGATGTGCTAGAAATAGCAACTAAATTCCACACTACCATCGTAAAAGGTATTGGGACACATTGAATAATTTTAATATTAGATTTATTATATCTGAACAAAATCTTTGGAAGGATCATAGTAGAGACCATTTTCTTGCTATACATTTGATACACTAGCACTTACCTGAAACTAATACTTGGGTGTTATTTCTAGCGACTTGAATGACCGCGTAGAAGCTTCCTCGCCTCATCGGGCCATGGTACACAGTTATGTATACGGATGTATATTCATAAATACAAATACATTCAAGCGCAGGAGTGGCTGTGTGGTAAGTAGCTTGCTTACCAACCACACGGCTCCGGATTCAGTTCCACTGCGTGGCACCTTGGGCAAGTTTCTTCTACTATAGCCTCGGGCCGACCAAAGCCTTGTGAGTGGATTTAGTAAGCTGAAACTGAAAGAAGCCCGTCGTGTATATATATATATATATATATATATATATATATATACAATACATATGTTTGAGTGTCTGTGTTTGTCCCTCAACATCGCTTGACAAACGATACCTTAGGATGAGAACCCAGCTTCGAAATTACCCCAAGACACCTGATGAAGGCTGGAGGGTATATCAGCCGAAACGTTGTATTAACAACAAACAATTAGTAATTAGAAATTCGTTTAGATTTTCTTATAGCCTCGGGCCGACCAAAGCATTGTGAGTGGATTTGGTAAACTGAAACTGAAAGAAGCCCGTCGTATGTATATATATATATATATACATATGTTTGAGTGTCTGTGTTTGTCCCTCAACATCGCTTGACAACCGAGTACTCGGTTGGTATTTATTGTATCGACTCCGAAAAGATGAACATAATAATTGTTTTAGTACCAGAAGAGGAACGGATGAAGAGATATCACAAGAATAAAACTGCAGAAATGGAAGAGAAAGCGAACGCACACATAGATACACACACGAACAACTCAAACACGAACGACCTACAAGCAAGCAAGCAAGCAAGCAAACAAACAAACAAAAATGAATAGATGTACTATTTATTACCGACCAAGCTACTTCATCACGCTACGTAAGACATCATCATATTCGAAGCAGAATTGAAGCAGAAAAAATATATAACGTAAAACAAAGAGATGGTAGATATATATATATATATATATATATATATATATATATATATATATATATATATATATAAATTGCCAGATAGGTAAAAAGATATGAAGCTACATTTGTTCATATTGATTGGAACATATTTATAAATAGGCGGGAAAGAAAAAAAAAACCTCGTAAATTTACCGACGACCATTCGACGTGTGGAAATCAAAAGATAATGCTCATATATTGGACGAATCCCAAAATTGGGTCAGCGGAAACTTTTCTTTTTTTGCAAGCCTTATTATTGTTCCTCCAGAACATAACAATGTATTTCACTATCTGCGGACCCTTTTCTCTTCTCTGATCTCTTTTTATTATTAATATTGTGTGTTGTTGTTGCTGGGTTTTTTTACTCACGCTATTTTCATATTTACATGTACATTCTCACAAACACATACACACATACAGATGTACACGTAGATAAGCAAATATACATACATATTTGCATTCAGCTCCATTATTTATGAAATCTGTATTATAAGTGACCTAAACACGTTCCTCTGAGAAGTTTAACCCCGGTACATGTCCGTATGCGTGTGAAGAGAAGTATATATGTATGTGTGTGTACAAATGTGTGCGCCTATATATATATATATATATATATATATATATATATATATATATATATATATATATATATATATATATATATATATATATGGGGAAGGTATATATGCAAATATGCATGTTTATACATGAGTATGTATATATGTGTATATATATTTTTGTATATTTATATGTATGTATGTATGTATGTGTAAATGTATGTATATATGTGTATATATATATTTGTAAATTTATATGTATATATGTATTTATATATGCACATATATGTGTATATGTGTGTGTGCATATATATATATGAATGTGTGTGTGTATATATATATATATATATATATATATATATATATATATATATATATATATATATATATATAGACATGCATATGCATGCGTCTATATGTATGCATGCATATATATATATATGTTCAATGCTTTGTATGCTCTGACCGCATTTACTTTTTGTGCTTCTGTGCTCACGAAGATGAAACCCTTGGGGTTGGATATCTTAAAAACTGCATTACATTATAAGACGAAGGCTCTCGTGTGATATATGTTTCTCAAATGCTTGCTGATAAACCCGTGTAAAGATGAAACAGAATTTTGGTTCAGGAAATGCTTCTATTTTGTCCTCAGGGAAGTATTTAGTCTCGACTTAGCTGGAACGCAACCTCTTCATTTGTAACACAATATACGTAATGTATACTAATATATGTTCTAAGTATATTCGTTGCTTATATTTTGATGTAGTGGAGGCGCAGTGGCCCAGTGGTTAGGGCAGCGGACTCGCCGGCGTAGAATCGCGGTTTCGGTTCCTAGACCGGGCGTTGTGAGTGTTTATTGAGCGAAAGCACCTAAAGATCCACGAGGCTCCGGTAGATGACGGTGGTGGACCCTGCTGTTTCAAAAGTTCAACAAATAACTTTTTGATATCTACATTATTTACATTTGACGGAAATTTGTCCTCATGTTGTTTGTTGTTAACACAACGTTTCGGCTGATATACCCTCCATCCTTCATCATGTGTTCAATCTGGGTTCTCATTCCTAAGGTGACCTGAAAAATAATAATAATAATAATAATAATAATAATAATAGCATCGGAAAATACCTTAGGACTTAGAACCCAGGTTTGAAATTTCCCCAAGACACCTGATGAAGGCTGGAGGGTATATCAGCCGAAACATTGTGTTAAGAACAAACAAGATGAGGATATATATCCGTCAAATGTAAATAATCTACATAATTCCTCATCTCTTAAATATAGAAATAGTTGAATCCTGTCCTTCCATTGTTACTTATGTATGAGAGAATGCTGAAAAGTCCTGGTATTGAGTAAAAGAAAATACAGGAGGATCAGTTAATTATGATTTTCATTCAACATATTCCCCTCTCGGATTCACACACTTATTGCGGAAGTCCTTCAGTTTTTCTAAGCCCTTGTAAAAGAACTCGAAAAGTTGCGTCTCCAACCAGGTCTTTTGTGCTACCCTTAAAGCTAGACACTTTTGAACATCTCCTCGTATATATATTCATATTTTTTCACTTTTAGGCTTATTTCTACAGATTTTCTTGAGAATTTATAACCAATACTGCAAGTTTGGACGTTTCGGAAACAAATACATCTATATAAGGTTATTAAAAATTCAAATACTCTTGGAGCATATTCGAATCTGTACAAAGTTGGCCAAAAGTCACCTGGAAGTAAACAAACCCATTTAATTCTAAAATTTATTTATGTTTAACAACGGAATAAATTTCATAAAAGCATCTAAATACGAAACATAAAAATTGTTCGAACTGGAGTCCTTCGTGAGCGACACATTTTTCCATTTGATCCAATACAGAATTACATACAATACAGATTGTATTTATGGGATTATGATTTACTGTCGCTTGACATTTGGCCAACCCTGTCTAAAAGCCATCCTCTGTATTTTACCACGGAGATAATTTCTCGCTGTAGACAAATAGTGTAAATACACCGAAAATACATCTATGTACACCTGTCATACACTTGGTAGCATATTTTGGTTGCAAAACAAAATACTGTGTCCTTGCCAGCAATTAATATGTACGTAACCAGTTGCCAAGAATGTGCTTATAAACTGGTGTATCTAATAGTGTTACGCCAGTAAAACCTGGGGGGGTTATTTAAGCAATGTGTTTGTGGATGGTTAATGGGTTGGATGTGGCGTTGATTAAAGAGCAATAACTCTTGAAATATTCACCCATCTCCCATTTTCTTCTCTCTTTAATTGCATTGTTTACGTAGACGTATTCATTTACGAAACGTCGTAACTTTCAGTTGTGGCTCTGATTTCTGTACAAGATCTATACACACACACACACCCACCCACACACACACACATACACACATACACACACACACACACACACACACACACACACACACACACACACACGTACACATATAGGCACAGGCGTGACTGTGTGGTATGGAGCTTGTTTCCCAACAACATGGTTCTGGGTTCAGTCCCACTGCATAGCACCTTGGGCAAGTGTCTTCTACTATAGCCTCGGGCCGACCAAAGCCTTGTGAGTGGATTTGGTAAACGGAAACTGAAAGAAGCCCGTCGTATATATGTATATATATATATATATATATATATATATATATATATATATATATATATGTATGTATGTGTGTGTGTATCTGTGTTCGTTCCCCCAACTTCGCTTGACAACCGACGTTGGTGTGTTTACGTCCCCGTAACCTAACGGTTCGGCCAAGGCGACCGATAGAATAAGTACTAGGCTTGTAAAGAATAAGTGCTGGGGTCGATTTCTTCGACTAAAGCCGATGCTCCCGCATGGCCGCAGTCAAATGACTGAAACAAAAGAATAAAAGTGTGTGCGTGTGTGTTTGTCCCCCCTCCCCAACATCGCTTGACAACTGGTGCTGGTGTGTTTGCATCCCCGTAACCTAGCGGTTCGGCAAAAGTAACCGATAGAATAAGTACAAGGCTTTTAAAAAATAAGTACTGGCGTTAATTCATTCGACTATTCATTCTTCAAAGCAGTGTCCCAGCATGGCCGCAGTCTAATGACTGAAAAAAGCAAAAGTTAAAAATCATGTTTACCTAAGAGTATGACCATCCTTGGTTCGGAAAATCCGGAACGACTTTAGAAGCAAAGCTTTCAGAAAATCGATGCTGTACCTCTTGCTAGGTTCTGCCAAGTCCTGTTTCCTAATAATTTCAAATACGATCTCAGTGATTACTACGAACTCCTACTTTTTAATACTCTTTTCTATTCTAGCCGGTCGATTCGATCGACCCCATTACGTAACTGGTACTTAATTTATCGACACTGAAAGGATGAAAGGCAAAGTCGACCTCGGCGGAATTTGAACTCAGAACATTTCGCCCGGCGTGCTAACGTTTCTTATTTCTTTACTGCCCACAAAGGGGCTAAACATAGAGCGGACAATCAAAGACAGACAAAGGGATTAAGTCGATTACATCGACCCCCAGTGCGTAACTGATACTTAATTCATCGATCCCGAAAGGATGAAAGGCAAAGTCAACCTCGGCGGAATTTGAACTCAGAACATAAAGACAGACGAAATACCGCTAAGCATTTCGTCCGGCGTGCTAACGATTCAGCCAGCTCACCGCCTTCCTACTTTTTAATATTACCATCATTCCATAAGGCGGTGAGCTGACAGAATCTTTATCATGCCGGTTTAAATATTTAACGGCATTTCGTCCGTTGTTATGTTCTGAGTTCAAATTCCTCTGAGGTCGACTTTGTCGTCTTTTCAGGGTCGATAAAATAAGCTCCCTTTTCAATATTACCATTTTTCTGACAGGATCTTTAGCTCGCCGGTTAAAATTCTTAACAGTATTTTGCTCTGGGTATTTCATCTTTATGCTCTGGGTTCAAATTCCACCGAAGTCGTCTTTGCTTTTCATCCTTTCGGGGTCGATAAAATAAGTACCTGTTTAGCACACTGGGGTCGATGTAATCAGCCTATCCCCTCCCCTGAAAATGCTGGCCTTTTGCCAACAATTGAAATCAGTATTATCACTTTTCATAACTCGACGAACTGGCTGAATCGTTAGCTCGCCGGTCAAAATGCTTAGTGGCATTTCGTCCGTCTTTATATACCGAGTTCATTTTCACCAAGGTCGACTTTTCTTTTTATCCTTTCAGGGTCGATGTAACCCACGTACACGTCACCTCCCCAAAATTACTGATCTTCAACCAAAATCTTCAACCAAACATTAAAGTTTATCATGTATTTATTTGCATATTTTTACCTCATGCCACATTAAATATAATTTGTAGTTACAAGATAACATACGTCTTGCATCGCAAAACTCAGATTATACATACAAGCTTATACGCTCACACGCATACACACTCGTATAGTGCACGGTTTTATGTTACATATACAAGACATGAATATCGTTTTCGATATCTTCGCGTAGTTCGTTATAATTTCTGGTGATATAATGGTAACACGTTCTTGTGTCTGTTGACACACCAACCCTTTGCTAGGCTGACGCTTTCTACGTTTACGTAACTGTCTACATACATACATACCCTACCCTACCCGGATATGCCATACCACACATCCACCACATTTTTGCTCTTTAAGAGATGCGCGCATGTATGTATGTATATATATATGCATACTTTCATATGAAAGACAAGTTTTACGCACGCCGCTATTTGTTGGTATTTAGTTCATGTGTTACACATGATGTGTGTGTATTTATGTATTTGTATCAATGTACACACATACACACACGAGTGTGCTTCTGTATGTATGTATATATCTATATACAAACGTGCGGTTATAAATATATGTGCATGTGTGTGTATGTATATGCATTTAGTATGTATAATACACACACATATAATGTGTATGGCTTATATACGTACATGTGTTTGAGTATACATATACATACGTAGGCGTGTGTGTGTGTGTACATAAAATATATATATGTATGTATACGTTCATGTGAGTGTGTGTGTGTGTGTATTAAACACACACAAATCCACACACGTGTTTGCTTTTTATGCATGCTATACACACGGTGGAAGAGCCTATTATTATCACAGATCATTTGAATCTGTTATAATTATCAAAATTACTGGAACCCAACTACACACTGAATATCGCTATATCCTACACTTAATATTATCAACCGGTTATTATTATCTAAATGTACAAGTCCTTAAAATCATCAATATATATGTATCTGCGTGCGTGCGTTTGTGTGTCTAATATATATATATATATATATATACATATATATATATATATATATATATATATATATATATATAGTGTACGGTTGTGTGTGTTTTTTGGTAAGTGCTTGCGCATGCGTTGAGGTATGTGCACGCGTCTCGCGTGTAAATATGTCTAAGTGCGTGCTCACGTGTTTCTTACATACTGCCTTTTGTTGTTGTTTTTTTTTGTGTTTATTTCGTGAATTCATTCTTGGACTATCGACCGCTCACATAATCGATGAAGTGATAGAATGCCTACAATGGAGGCTAAGTCTCCGTCTGGCAATGTTGATGGAATAATAGGGCACAGCGGGAGAAGAGGGAGGAGGCGGAGGGAATGCCGTGGTATAATAAATAATAAACAAAGCAAAAAAAAAAATTAAAAGATAAAAGTTTTGTCTGTCTGACAGCCGTCCCACGCATTTACTCACGCGTGCTGCGGACGTACGCACACATACACTAGCAGACATGTTTAATGAGGGAATAGAAAGGAGGACGATGGTGGTGGAACAGGGGAGGAGGGTTAGGTAGGGGTTGAGGATGGAAAATGTCAAATGAAGGGGTTCCGTCTCCTGGTTTCTATTCCAAGCAGAAAGTTCTTAAAGTGTGTATGAATGAATAATATATACGTGCATTTATTATATGCAAATATACACGCGCACACACACACACACACACACACACACACACACACACACACACACAGAGTATGCATTCATGTAAATGGCTGTTTGGTAAGAAGCTTGCTTCCCAATCACATGGTTCCGGGTTCAGTCCTACTGCGTGGCACCTTGGGCAAGTGTCTTCTACTATAGCGTCAGACCGACCAAAACCTTGTGAGTGGATTTGGTAGACGGAAACTGAAAGAAGCCTGTCGTAAATATATGTGTGTGTACGTGTGTGTGTGTGTGTACTTGTGTGTCTGCTTGTTCCTCTATCATCGCTTGACAACCGATGTTGGTGTGTTGACATCCCCATAACCTAGTGGTTCGGCAAAAGAAACCCCTAGAATAAGTGCTAGAGGCTTATGAAGAATAAGTCCTGGGGTAGATTTGTTTGATTAACGGCGGTGCTCCAGCATGGCCGCAGTCAAATGACTGAAACAAGAACAACGAATTTTCTTTACGTATATAATATATATATTTGTATTATGCATATATTTGTATGTATATAATGTACATGTTTGTGTGTGTTTGCATATATATGTTTGTACGTATATATAGACATGTGTATTTATATATGTATGCATGCATGTTTGTATATGCGTGTATGCATGTATGTATATACATACATGTATGTATATGCATGTATGTACGCATATGTATGCATGTATGTATGTGGATGTACGCAGTATATATATATATATGTATGTATGTACGTACGTGTATATGTATGTATGTATAGGCAGGCATTGCAAATAGTTAGTTGTAGCACGAACCTACACCTCACGGGAATGAAAATGGAGACGCGACAGATTACAGAAGCAGAAATGTCAAAATAAACAAATAAATAAAATAAAGAAATATTTTCTCTTTGTTTTTTTTACGAAATTGTAATTTCCGTTATTCGAAACGCAAAAATATTTTTAAAAAAACAACCAAAAACACTCTTTTCCCTTCACATGAGACAGCCCTTCACCAACTCCACACACACACGACGGGCTTCTTTCAGTTTCCGTCTACCAAATCCACTTACAAGGCTTTAGTCGGCCCGAGGCTATAGTAGAAGACACTCGCCCCAGGTGCCACGCAGTGGGACTGAACCCAGAACCATGTGGTTGGTAAGCAAACTACTTACCACACAGCCACTCCTGCGCTATAGTAAATGTCTCCATATGCGTCGCAGCCCAAAAGCTGTGGCCATACTGCAGCGTCTCCATTAAACGTATGTCGCCTCCCCGACGAGGAGTCGAGCGCCGATCCTTCCCATGACAGGCAGGGTTACTTAACCACTGTACTGTAGAGGACCGGTATTCAGTACCTTTTTCGTCTCTTGGTTATAAATTCGTGTGAGTGCGTGTAATTTATTTAATAACTGTTTTATTCGGCTCCATGCAACGTAGGTTCGACGAACGACCCTACGAAACACTTGCATGGAGCCAAATCAGTCTGTTATAAAATAAATAATATATGTATCCTCCTACCGAACTTATTGAATGCCATTTTCTTTCGTTTGTCCACTCACTCGTATTAATGCGCGTGTGTGTATGTATGTATGTATGTATATATGTGTGTGTGTGTGTGTGTGTGTGTATACACGCGCTTAACTATCTGTCTATAATGTATTTGTGTATATTTATGTACGTTATATTTGTTGATGTTATTGTCATGTTGATTTTGTCAGCATCGTTTTTGCTTTAGCTTTTTTTTTTCTCTTCAATATATATATTTTTTTCTTTATTATCTTTCTCCTATTTTGTCCCCCTCTCTCTTTCTTTATTTTTATTTTCCCTCTTCACTTCTTTTCCCCAGTTCCTCCATTATACACATTTCATTAAATTATCCTGAATGAGTTTCAATGATATATATTTTTCACTCGAAGAGACATTTTTCTTTCCACAATATTGCAATGCCTATTAGAAAGTTAGAAAATCGCCAACACTGCCACATACAGTCGACTGGTGTGTTTTACGGATGCTTAGATAATATAATTTTAACATTATGACTTACAAGAAAATGTCAGCCGGTTTCACAGATCGCGACTTGTTTATAGTACACTTTCGTTCGTTTTACCGATTTCTTTATGCTTCGTCTATCTTAAGTCATTTCACAACTTACCTCGCCTGGTTTTCGTTCGCAATTATATACAAGATTGTATGCATACTTCTGGCGTGAGCCAGCTATTGCGAGATGCGTAGAGAGAGAGAGAGAGAGAGAGAGAGAGAGAGAAGGAAGGCGGACTCCCGGTGAGATGAATCGGCCTTCCGGTTTCGATTCCCTGCTGTTAAATATACTCTTGAGAAAGGTATGGGCGGTTGCTTATTAGGATTTATCTCCTTTCTGAAACAGCGAGAACTTTTTCCGAAGAACACTTTACATACATACATACATACATACATACGTACGTACATATGTGCAAGCATACACACTTGCACATATACGTACACACACGCACATATATGTATGTATGCGTGTGTGTGTGTGTGTGTGTATGTATATATATATATATATATATATATATATATATATATATATAATGATGGCATTTATATATATATACCCTCAATTGTGTTCTGTGAAGAGGCTGAAAACGGTTCTCTTTGCTCAGGGGTTAGTATCATTATAGCTGGCCCATAAGACATCAACAAGCTCCATAAACAGATCGCACACGTTTTATATATATATATATTTATATATATATATGTATATATATGTATATATATATATGTATATATATATATATATATGCTTGTGTGTGTGTGTTTGTATATGTGTATGTGTGTTTGTGTGTGTTTGTATATGTGTGCGTTTGTGTGTGTGTGTGTGTGTTGGTATATATATGTATGTATGCATATATATACACACACACATACGTGTATATATGTTTGTATGGTTATATATATATATATATGCATACACTCATGTATATGCCTCTAAGTGTGTATGTATGTATGTATGTATGTATGTATATCTGCGTGTAGATGCTTATCTCTCTTGATGCAGTATTTCACCCTGCATCTTCTCTGGGAACTGCGACTGATTGCCAGAAGGTATCTGCATCGACTGTTTTCAAATACCAGATAATACAGAAAGCCTAACCTTGACGGTGACGTCTAAGGAGGTTGTGTTATCAGAAAGCGCATATTACCGGATCCTGTTTTCTCTTTAGTGATTGGTTCGTTTCTCGAGCAAACGCCTGGTTACAAGGGACACCGAATCAAGGTTACTCAACTGCAACTGGGTTTCTCAAGGTTGTCCGCTTTGTATCGAACAGTATCCCTTTTGAGTCCTGAGTTCTGCTGCTCCAGTCGCCCACACCAAACATTTACCATGTTTTACGATGCAATGAAGTAAACTTTGGTCGGTAGTACTGTTACATATAGTGGCCTGGACCAACGTGAAATGACATGTTTTGCTCAAGAACACAACACACCAACTAGTCCAGGAATCGAAACCACGACCTAGCGATCGTGAATACCATACCCTAAGCACTAGGCCACGCACCTCTTCTTTTATTCGTTTGGGACCGTAAGGAATACGAAACTCTCTTATAGCAATCTTTGTGATTACATACAGGCTAGAGTTCTTTCAGATCAGATATTAACAATAAAACATACTGGACAATGTATTTCTAGATACATTGTGCTTTAAAACACCGCCATACAAGATGTTTATTGCTTATACGTTTCTGCTATAGGTTTGCACTACTACTACTACTACTACTACTACTACTACTACTACTACTACTACTACTACTACATTTTATAGCCGTGTCAACTTCGAGCCAACGAGGAAGACTCTGCATGTTAATCCGATTTGTGAGAAATACTTGCGAAGATTCTCACTTCATATTCTATCTTCCTGAAGAAGGCAGGAAAGGAAACATTAGTTGATGTAGTCTTAGATATACTATACCTGCGAGAAATCGGTTGCATTTCAAACTCAGTGACAAATACTGAAGAACGGCCTCTGTCAGGCTTAAGACTGTGGACCTTACCGATTTCGATGGGGGACGGGCCACCATCAGATTCTAATAAACCGTCGAAGAAGCTTGTATGTAACCACAAAAATTGCTATAAATAGAAGACAGTTTCGTATTCCTCACGTTCCAAATGAATTAAGAAAGGGATGTGTGGCCTAGTGCTTAGGGTACGGTACTCACGATCGCAAGGTCGTGGTTTCGATGCCTGGATCAGTGTTGTGTTCTTGAGCAAAACATGTCATTTTCACGTTGGTCCAAGCCACTCAGCTGTAAACCAGTATCCCGGCAACGGAGTGGGCATCATGTTCGGGAGAAAATGTTGCGAGCTCGGCCATATATATGCCATGGAAATCGGGTACCCGTCCGCATGAAATCTAGGGTTCAAGAAGCTAATGTCCAGGAGATGATGACGACATAACGACGGAGACTGAAAGAAGCTCGTCGTATATATGTATGTGTGTATATATTTGTGTGTCTGTGTTTGTGCCCCCAACATCGCTTGACAACCGATTGTGGTGTGTTTACATCCCTGTAACATTAGTGGTTCGGCAAAAGCGGCGATAGAATAAGTTCTAGGTTTCCAAAGAATAAATCCTGGGGTCTATTTGCTCGACAAAAGGCGGTGCTCCAGCATGGCCGCAGTCAAATGACTGAAACAAGTAAAAGAGTATAGAGATAGATAGATAGATAGATAGATAGATAGATAGATAGATAGATAGATATATTATCATTAAGAAAAAACGAAAACAGCCAGTTAACTTCTCATTGCCAACCAGACGTCACATTCAATTTGTACAAAAAGAACATTTTTCAAGAAACTTTTTATCTTATTTTAGTAACTAAAATAATGGCTTGCGGCATACGTCAGCGGTTATTAAAATTTGGAACGGGTCCCTTCACACACACACGCATTAGTGTGTGTGTGAATGTAATCTGCGTGTGTGTGTGTGTGTGTGTGTGTGTGTATATATATATTTATATATATAGATGAACGTATATACATACATGTACATATATATGCATACACTCATATATTGTTTATATATATATATATATATATATATATATATATATATATATATATATATATATATACATACACACACGTAGATAGATAGATAATGAATGCTCTCAAGATATCATTCAAAATATATTTCGACTCACATATTTTATATTCTGGTCGGTGTATACAACCTCGGGAAACGGTGTTATTAAAAAAACGTATTAGTTTCATAAACATATATGATAACAAAAAACAAAATGGACTTAAAGACATGTAGAGAAAACGATTGAAACACAAATATTAAAGCTAAATTATTATGTATAATAAACCCAGAAATGGATATACAGTAAACATCGTAAAAGCATAACTTAAATATTCTTTATTACCAATAATGATACAAAGCAAGCAACGGCTCCTATATCGTCGTCTTCATCTAAGTGTGAAATTTTTCATTAGAGTCAAAATATATCCCAGCTAAAAATCCGTTAAATTTTAGCTCGAAATTTGACACACAGGCAGAAAATACAGAAAGATATTTCGCTAAATTTATATCATTAAAGAGAGAAGTAGCGCATAATATTTTCTTCTTCTTCTTTTTCTTCTTCTTCTTCTTCTTCTTCTTCTTCTTCTTCTTCTTCTTCTTCTCATTATTATTATTAGTGGCTGTGTGGTAAGTAGCTTGCTCACCAACCACATGATTCCGGGTTCATTCCCACTGCGTGGCACCTTCGGCAAGTGTCTTCTACTATAGCCCCGAGCCGATGAAAGCCTTGTGACAACCGATGGTGGTGTGTTTAAGTCCCCGTAACTTAGCAGTTCCGCAAAAGTGACGATTGAATAAGTACTAGGCTTCGAAATAATAAGTCCTGGGCTCAATTTGCTCGACTACAGGCGGTGCTCCAGCATGGCCGCAGTCAAATGACTGAAACAAGTAAAAGAATTATTATTATCATTCCCCTTTTTCTTTTTCTTCTTCGTCGTCGTCGTCTTTTTCTTCGTCCTTGTCTTCGTCTTTTCCTTCTTCGTTTTTTTTCTTCTTCCTCGTTTTCTTCTACATTTCCTTCGTTTTCTTAATCTTCTTCGTCTGCTTCACATTTCTCTTTACTTTGTCTCTTTTGCCTTCCATGCATGTTCGGCAGATTAGATGTTGAGCATCGGTTTACTAAAACCTCCATATCTACGTCTCTTGTCGCAAGTGATTAACGCTGAGATTATTATTTAAAACAAGACTGCTAAATTTCCACCATATACAACAAGGAAAAACTAGAAAATACATTCTGGGTGGTATTTACATATAAGAGAGATGATTAAAATGTATCTTGGTACATATTTCAGTCTATTTCATGGAGACGGTGATGAATATTGGAAAATAGCGGTATTACGCAGTATCTAAGTTCCATAAATAGGCAAAGAACATATACATGTAGTAAAAATATATATATACGCATGTTGCAAGAATGTCTTGAAATACAAATAATAGAGACGGTTATATATATATATATATATATATATATATATATATATATATATACACTTTTCTACTCTTGGCCAAAGGACCGAAATATTTGGGCAGGAGATCAGTCAGTCGATTAGATCGACCTAGTACGCAACCGGTACTTAATTCAGCGACCCCGAAAGGATGAATGGCAAAGTCAACCACGGAGGAAATTGAACTCAGAACGTAAAGACAGATAGAAGACTGCGTGCTAACATTTCTGTCTTTTGCATGTTTCGGTCATTGGACTGCGGCCATGCTGTGGCACCGCGTTGAAAAGCTTTTACTGAAACTAATCAACCCCGAGGGTTTATTTTTATAGCCTGGTACTTAGTCTATCGGTTATTTTGCATGCATACACATACATTATATATATATATATATATATATATATATATATATATATATATACATACATACATACATACACATACACATACAAACACCCACACACACACATATATATGTATATATGGGTGTGCTGTATGTGTTGTGTGTGCTTCCGTCTCTGTTGTTTTGTAAAGCCTCGGCGGTATAATTAATTCAGACAGTATTGTGTTGAAAACCAACCAAAGCCGATTCGATCTTGTGCAGAAGTATGCAATCTTCGATTGCGTTCGGCGATATATACTTTCTCATCAAACGGATTTTGTTTTGTTTTTGCTTTTGTAGTCCGGCTACGGAAACTGTAAGCAGATATGTTTACTGACATTGATAAATATGTCTTGATACGAGAGGTGAGATCTTTTCCCATGGGTAGAGATATAAATATACGTTTTATAATATACACAACTATTTACAGAACAGGCATTTCCCACGCTAACCTCAAGTTGAATATTGCTTTTAGTTGTTCGTACTTAGCGTCATTGATTCCATTAATCTGATTGGTGCTTTAAAAAGAAATGGGGAGTGGACACTCTCCTGTCTCCATTTCACTAATTTTTAAGGAAGAAACAAATAGACTGACAGCTAACAAAGACCCTTTGCTAATTATTACTTAGATTAGTGTCTATTGTGAGCACCAGGACCCATAAGGTCTGACTGAGCTTAACTTAGTTTCTATAGCAAATGAGTGAGATTGCAACACTCTTCGCTGAACGGAAAACCAGCCAGTCGCAGGGTTAAACTTCCAGCCATTTGCTAGAACTCATTCACAGCTGACTGAACTGGAACAATGTTAAATGAAGTGTTTTGCTCAAAAATACAACACACCTCCCTGTCCGGATATCGAAACCACGCTCTCATACTTATGAGTGCAGCACGCTTACCATTAGGCCAAGCGTCTTCACTTGCCGATTATCGGCTATTCTTTTTCCTTTTCTTACTGGTTTCAGTCATACAACTACAGCTACGTTGGGACACCGCCGTTTAAAAGGTTTTAATCCATAATATCGACATTAAATACTTAATATCCGCGCGCACGAAGGCCGCGGGCTGGCAGAAACGTTAGCACGCCGGGCGAAATGCTTAGCGGTATTTCGTCTGTCTTTACGTTCTGATTTTAAATTCCGCCGAGGTCGACTTTGCCTTTCATCCTTTCGGGGTCGATTAAATAAGTACCAGTTGCGTACTGGGGTCGATCTAATCGACTGGCCCCTCCCAAAAAATTTCGGGCCTTGTGCCTAGAGTAGAAAAGACTTAATCGACTTATTCCCTTTGTCTGTCTTTGTTTGTCCTCTCTATGTTTAGCCCCTTGTGGGCAATAAAGAAATAAGAAACGTTAGCATGCCGGTTGAAATGCATAACGGTATTTCGTCTGTCTTTACGTTCTGAGTTCAAATTCCGCCGAGGTCGACTTTGCATTTCATCCTTTCAGGGTCGATAAATTAAGTACCAGTTGCGTACTGGGGTCGATCTAATCGACTGGCCCCTCCCAAAAAATTTCGGGCCTTGTGCCTAGAGTAGAAAAGAATATCCGTGCGCACCCACACACACACACACACACACACACACACACACACACACACACACACACAGTGATTCACTCACTCACACTCCTCGTTCTACGCAATCTTACTCGTAGACGTCGACCCCAGCTCGAGACCATTGCATGTCTTTCACTGGAGTTTTCGTGGTTACAGGTCCTGGACAAGACACCATTCGCATGGACAGTCCTTGGTTCACCTTTGACAGGTTTTTTTTTCTTCATTTTAGTTCCGCTGTGTCTACAATACTCTCCTCACTTCACAAGCTACTACTGCTACTACTACTACTACCTTTTACTGGCTACTCATTAGCAAATACAAGGAAACAATGGTGTGAAGTTTTTAGAGAGATGAGTACTAGAAATAACCGGTAGGTGTGACCTGGTTGGTCAAAGAAAATTGAAGGAAGTCTGGAATCAGAAGCACTTGTTAAGAAACAAGGGTCCTTTTCCTCAAACGGTTTGCTTCCTTTCACTAACAATATAAACAGCTTCCGATCTCGTCATTGCAGACAACTTCGTTAGTTATTTGACTCCGCGTTTTTCTACATCCTCTCCACATTTTGGGAAGGTGGTCTTAAGATTTGAATGAAAGGAGCGATAACAATGGAGTGGTCGTTATAGAAGGAAGGACATTGTTTCATATTTTTTTCGCTTTTTATTTTTATGTTTATTTTTTTTTTGTTGTTTTTACCTTTTGTTTTGCTTTCTTTCTTATTAGCGAATATATATATATATATATATTCGCTAACAATTGCGAAACGTTAAATATTCAGAGTTCTTTGTACTTGGTATCGCGAGTCATGTCCCTTTTCGGTTTCGGTAGAGTGTGATTTGAGGGAGATTTGTCTACTGTTTCTAACGGCATCCTGGCTGAGATTAACAGGTGTAAATTTCAACAAGCATCGTCGGAGTTGGAAATAAACGTGTGCATCGGATTGTGGTTGGGTTGATAGAAGAGAGAAAAGGACAGAGAGTGGGAGAGAAGGAGAATAAGAACGAGAGAAGACGAAGAAGAAGAAGGAGAAGAATAGAGGTGCAGGTGGGGTGGGGTGGGTGGAGTTGATGTTACTATTAATTCGTAATTGGTAAAGGAAATTAACACGATGATAGAGCGTTAGCGTGGGGGAAAATAAATGAGGTGGCGTTGTCGTTGTTATTGCTGTTGTGGTTGTTGTTGTTGGTGGTGGTGGTGATGTTGTTGTTGTTGTTGTTGGTGGTGGTGATGTTGTTGTTGTTGTTGTTGTTATTGTAAGCGGTGGTGGTGATAATGAGAGGCAGGGCAACAGAGAAAACCAGCTGATATTTCTATCTCTTTCTTTATTTTCCTTTCGTATATACGTTCATTCACATATGCACATGCGTACGCATATATTTAAACATATACACGCATACATACATACACACATCTACGCATACACGTGTTTCATATCTATATCTCTATATATATATGTGTGTGTGTGTTTGTGTGTGCATGTGTGCATATATTTGAATGTTTCTATGTATGTGTATGTATTCGTATGCGCATGTGTATATATGTATGCCTATGTATATTTGTATGTCTGTATGTATATGTGTGCATATATGTTTGTGTGTGCGTGTATATATATATGGGCGTGTATCATATCTATCTATATATGTGTGTGTGTGTGTTTGTGTGTGCATGTGTGCATATATTTGTATGTTTCTATGTATGTGTATGTATTCGTATGCGCATGTGTATGTATGTATGCTTATGAATATTTGTATATCTGTATGTATATGTGTGTATATATATTTGTGCGTGTGCGTGTATATATATATATGTGTATGTGTGTGTGTGTGGGTGTGTAATTGCATATATGTTGGCGCGCATGTGTGTGCATTTGGTGTAAGATGCGAGAGTCAGTTCAGTATAGTGCCTATTTTTAATGACGAACAAAAAGGATGAGTATGGTGACGATGACGGCGCCGACGACGATGACGATGACAAAAATAACAGCAGTAACAAATAGATCATGCAATACTGAGGAAATTGCAGCTGCAGCAACATTAACGACAGTAACAACAGCAAGAGTAGTAAGCCCTGCCAAAACAACAACACCAACTTCAGAAATAGTAACTATGATGAAGTCATCATAATTATCACCATCATCACTAAGAAGAAGAAGAACAACAACAACAATGATAACAAGAACAACATCCACGGCCACTTCTTTTGCGATATTTGGGCCCTTCTCCAAAAATAAATAATAAAACAAAACGAAAGAAGGAAATTGAAAATATAATGAACGAATATATTATTATGCTGGTAGAATCGTTAAGACGTTGGGCAAAATGCTTAGCGGGTTTTCATCCGTCTTTATGTTCTGAGTTCAAATTCCGCCGAGGTCGACTTTGTCTTTCATCCTTTCGGGATCGACTCATCAGCCCCCCCCCCCACAAAAAAAACTGCTGCCCTTGTGGGAAAAATTGAAATCATCATTATCATTGTTATTATTATTGTTATTATTATTATTGTTGTTGTTGTTGTCAGTTAAGGCGGCAAGATGGCTGAATCGTGAGCACACCGGACAAAATGCTTAGCGGGATTTAGTTTGTTTGTACGTTCTGAGTTCAAATTCTGCCGAGGTCGACTTTGCCCTTCATCCTTTCATCTGGTACACGATAAATTAAGTATCAGTTGTGTACTGGGGTTGGTCTAATCGACTGGCCCCCTCCTCCCCCAAAATTTCAGGTTTTGTGTCTATAATAGAAAGAGTTATTATTATTGTTGTTGTTGTTGTTGTTGTCAGTTAAGGCAGCAAGATGGCTGAATCGTGAGTACGCCGGACAAAATGCTTAGCGGCATTTCATCTATCTTTACGATCTGAGCTTAAATTGAGCCGCGGTCGACTTTGGTTTTCATCCTTTCAGGAGTCGATATCAGTCTAGTACGCGGTAGATTGATATAATCTACTATCTCTTTCTCTCAAATTTTAGGCCATGTGCCTAGAGTAGAATGAATTATTATGATTGGTTTAGCAAAATCATTATATCGTCTGGTAAAATACTATCTGCGTTTGCTAAAGCCTTTATATTCTATGTTCAAATCCTGTCACGGTCAACTTTCCTTTTCATACTTCTAATGATGATAAAATAACGTATGAGTGAAGCCAAAGATATCGTCAAATTCCATCCTAAATATTGTATGCCTTCTGCCTGGTGTTACTGAAATTGAGAAGAAATACTCAATATAAATTGTGGATCACTGCTAATTAAATTGACAGGATCATTTACTTGGAGTCCCCACATAGTTTCCCGTGTTTTCAGATGCCTGTCACCTGAAGACTAGTGAAACTACGTAACTGTGAACAATAGAAAATTGTTCAGCCAATTTCATATACATATATGAGGCGAGATGTGTGTACGATGCCGATGAGCTAAAACGAGGGCGTACTATAAATATTCACCGTTCTCGGTTACCATCGGGGCGAGTTGTCTCGCCTGGATTACGACAATCGGCGTTGTTTTGTTCATGCACGGCGTCGTTAAGGTACGTTTCCTAGGGCACTTTCCACAGCTAATGGGCGTATAAACAAAACACGTAAAAAAATCCTCCGGTGTTTGTACATGACATCATTCATCCTCACAATCTTGCGTCTAAGCATAGATAAAGATACTAAGGTTTAATAGAGTGAATGACGTTTCCTCATTCCAACACTCTCTAGACCAATAACAAAAAAATTGCGATGTTAGGTCTCCGTCAATTGTCCCTCAGTGCTTAGGTTCACTGTTTTTTTTCTTTTTCTTACGAGGTCAATACAATAAGTATCATATAAAAAACTGGGGTTTCTGATATCAAAATACATACATACATAAATACATAAATGAATAAATAAATAAAATACAGTAAACCTAAAAGCGGGGGCCCCAGCATGACCTCCTTTTCAGTGACTGAAATTAGTGAAAGAATGAAACGATACAAACGCACGCATTCAGCTACATTGTGTGTGTGTGTTTTTGCAAATTTGTATTTGCACTCGCAGGTGTGACTCTGTGGTTTCTGGTTCGGTGCCACTGTGCGGCACCTTGGGTAAGTGTCTTCTGTTATAACACTGGCCCTTCCAATACCTTGTGAGTGAATTTGGTTGACGGAAACTGTATGGAAGCTTCTCGTGTGTGTATATATATATATATATAAATATGTGCATGTGTGTGCGTGTTTGTGTATGTGTTTCTGTGTGTGTGCGCGCACGCGTTTGCTTGCCACCATTGTTTGACGACTGGTGTTGGTTTGTTTACGTCTCCGTGACTTACCGATTCAGCCAAAGTTATCGATAGATTAAGTACCAAACTTTAAAAAATTGAGTACTGGTGTCCATTTGTTCGAGCAATCCCTTCGTGGTCGATGCCCCAGCATGGGCTGCTGTCCGATGGCCAAAGTAACAAAAAGAAGATATATATGCATACCCTCTCTGTCTGTCTGTCTCTCTTTCTCTCTCTTTCTCTCTCTCTCTCTCTCTCTTCTGAGTTGACAACAGCGGTTGTGTGGTAAGACGTTTGCTTCTCAACCACATGCTTCAGGGTTCAATCTCACTACGTGCCACCTTGGAGGCAAGTGTCTTCTACTGTAACCTCGGGTCTACCAAGGCCTTACGAGTGGATTTGCTATACAGAAACGGAAAGAAGCCCGTCATATATGCGTGTGTGCGCACCCGCTCTCTCTCTCTCTCTCTCTCTCTCTCTCTCTCTCCCCCTCTCTCTCTCCCCCACCTCTCTCTCTCTCTCTCTCTCTCTCTCTCTCCCGTCTCTGCTGTCTTTCCCGTATTCAAGAGCATGTAATCGCTGTGGGCACTTATGCAAAACTTAAATACGAGAACGTTAATATCAAACTTAATCTACATATATAGAGGTTTGCAAACAAACCATAATAGTTTATTTATCTAAAATATCACAAAAATATCACTTACACACGTAAATACCTCTTCAAGCATATATCGCAATACATACCTATATGCGTATATTTACAAAATTTTGTCATGATTATTTTTCTTTCGTCGGTCTTATTTTATTTATTCTTTATTTATACATATATTTATTCTTTTTGGTTAAACATCTTCACATGATACATAGATTATGCTATGTCTAACATATATGCGATTTTAATGTTCGTATCTATACACGCATGTTTGTATATATAGGTGATTATATTTGTCTCTGTGCATGTTATATATATATATATATATATATATATATATATATATATTATAACATGCAGATACATAACTTATATACATAAGTATGTATATTTACCTACGTTTATGTATACCTGTGTATATTCTAGTGTATTCTCCTTAAAAACATCTATTTCCTAAATTTACACTTGGTATACATTTCTCGATATTTATATAATTCTATCGATTAAAATTCTATTCAAACAATTGCTTTCGATTTTAGTGTCCAAATTTCTTTTCCCAAAATATATTTTATATCCTCATTGAAGGCCAAAAAAATAATAAATGAATAATATATATATATATATATATATATATATATATATATATATATATATATATATATATATATATATATATAATGGTTTCTTAAAAATATTAAGTCGAAGTAAATGTTTTACCCTGCACGTATCTCTATCTATCTTTCTGTCTATCTGTGTGTGTATTTCCATACACACATACATACATAGATGTAATGTATGCTTGGTGATATATATATATATATATATATATATGTCTCTCTTTGTGCAGGGTGTTTTTGTGTGAATAAGTACACACACACACACAATGATTTAAGAGGAAATGAACATGAAAAATTTTGCTATATCTTGCGTGTTGCAAAGATATATTTTTGTCATTTCCGCTCCTAAATCCTAGTTTATCTTCTCAAATCTGACTCATTTCGACATATTTTCAATTATAATATTCTTAATTATCCATTTCTTAAAATAATTTTTGTTCTCTACAAAAGGCAAACCTTCTTTGTGGGCAGGACGTGGAAGAAGAAGAGAAATCAACGTCACTTTTTACTCTTCCGATATTGATACGATACGCATCGCCGTTCGAAAACTGCGGTCGATTTAATTCAGTCCTACTAAAACTTAGGTTTTTTTTTTACTATGATCTACGTGGCATATCGTTCGTCTTCATGTTCTGATTTCAAATTCCGACGAGGTCGTCAAATTTGCCTTTCATCGTTAAGAGGGCGATAAAGTATGTACCAGTTGAGCACTGGGTTCGATATAATCGACTAAACCTCTCCCAAAACTTGCTAACCACTTGCCAAAATTTGAAACCAGGCAGCGAGCTGGCAGAATCGTTCACACGTTGGTATTTCGTCTATCACTACGTTCTGATTTCAAATTCCCCCAAGGTATATATACTATATATATATACATATGTATAGGTATACGACAGGCTTCTTTCAGTTTCCGTCTCTCAAATCCACTCACAAGGCTTTGGTTGGCCTAAGGTTATAGTAAAAGAGACGCAGTGGGACTGAACTCGGAACCATGTGGTTGGAAAGCAAGCTTCTTACCACACAGCCATCCCTGTGCCAATGTTTGGCTCATTGTATTTTTACTCTTTTTAGGTGAAGTTTACTGTGTTGGCCCACATCGGTCAGTCCTTATTAAGTAAACCTATCACCATAGGTTCTCCAACCATGACCGTTCCATAAGATGAAACATAAATTGTAAAGAATATTTGGTTGCTATTTCTATCAGATCTAGTGACCACGTGAACGCTTTCAATGTGGCTCGGTCTGTCTTGTTCTTTAAGCTAAAGAAAAAAGAATCAACAAGATAGAAAATTTTTAGTATGAGTTCTTTTTCTGCTGTACTATGTGTACTTCTATGCAAAACGATTACCTTTTCTGCAGCTTCCCTTTAAATACTGTGTACAATGTTTGGCTTTTTTTTTTTCTTAATTATTCTTATCTAATACAACTATTATAGATATCAGGTGGCAGCTGTTATTCATTATAATTTAATGTAAAGCTAGTCAGAAGCTTAGTGCTCCAGCCTTGTCAAAATAGGAAGTTAACAGGATACCTTAGAATCGTATTACATAGTGGTATTACTGTCGGTTTTTCATAATAAATATAATTTCAAGTAGCGTTTATAAATTACTTTTTATTAATATGAAATTCGTTACTGCTCAAGTACATGGAGCGGAATTCTCAAACATGCTATACTTTATAGAGCTCCCCAGTCTCTCTCTCTATCTATCTCTCTCTGGTCTCTCCCTCTCACTGTATAGATAGATAAGAACAAGTGTGTGTATATGTGTGTGTGTGTGCGTTTGAGTGAGTGTGTATAAATACCCATACATATATGTTAATTTTTACAAAGAAAAGTCTGGTAGTTGCATTGAAGTTTCGCTCTTGTGATGACGGTTAGCAAGCTGAAACTTCGAAATAACTGACAACCCGTTTCTTTGTCAAATACTGAGAGATCTCTCGGTTTAATGTATAACTTTAAGGCGGTGCTCCAGCATGGCCACAGCGAAATGACTGAAGCAAGTAAAAGAATAAAACCTTTTTATTATGCATACACTCATGTGTATGTGTGTATGTGTGTGTGATGGTGTATGTGTGTGTTTGAGCGAAGAGCGAAGTTAACAGGAAAATGTTTCGCTTGGTTCCCAGGAAAAATAACAGCAGAGACAATTGTTTACAACATGAGGTCTGGATAGTATCTCGCAACAAGGTCAGGTTATTTTAAAAGCGTTCTTACCGCCATTAGTCCCTCATCGTTTTATCTGACAACAATCAAAATATTTGGAACCAAAAAGTCAGATTGTAATAATAATAATAATGATAATAATAATAATAATAATGATGATGATAATAATAATGAAGCAAACATAAATAAATTGTAAAATAAAACCAGAAACTAGGTCAAAATATAAATGAAAACAGATATAAATAAATAATAATACGTAGAGAACATTGCCAAACTTCTTGTCAGCCGCTTTTGAAGAAAGGTTAAAATGCGGAAAATTAGCGAATTTAGGAGGGTGTGCAATGGAGTTAACAATGGTAATACGATTCCAAGAGAGTTCGTAGACTTGTTGTTGTTGTTGTTTAATCTCAGGTCAATTTTGGTGAAGCAGATCTACGATCAAAAGCGTACCAGCAGTGATCAACCCGTTCTCTCTCCCTCCCTTTCTCTCTTCCTCCCCTTCTCTCCCCCTCTCTCTGTGTCTCTCTCAATACAGTGTATTTAAAATAACATTATCTAATAAATCTCTAGCATATGGATGATTCTTTGTTCCTTCCTGTTTATCGATGTTATTGTTGCTTAACTTCAGGTCAACCCTAATTGAACATACCTTATTCTCAATTGCATTCCACTCGTGGCCATTTCATCTTTTTTCCTGCATACTGAAAATCCTAAACCACAACACCTAGTGTGTACATTTATAACATAATATGATTTCAGGGAGATTTGGCTGCTAATTCTTTGTAGGTCAAACGACCCTGTAGAGGCTCCCTCATTGGTTCATATTTGTCGAAGGAGTAAATCTAGAATCTAAAGGCTTTCCACCCATGGCCATAACCTTCATATTCTCAAGAGAACTAGGATCGCTGTTATCCAACATATTTCATTCTAAAACCATAGTGTGATTTGAGAGAAATTTGGTTCCTATTTCTAGCAGGACGAGTGACTGAGAACCTTTTGATTCATCTTTTATTCTTTTATTCTTTTACTTGTTTCAGTCATTTGACTGCGGCCATGCTAGAGCACCAACTTTTTTTTTGTCGAGCAAATCGACCCAGAACTTATTCTTTGTAAGCCTGCTACTTACTCTATCGGTCTCTTTTTGCTGAACCGCTAAGTTACGGGGACGTAAACACACCAGCGTCACATGTGAAGCGATGTTGGGGGGACAAACACACACACACACACACACCAAGTGGTGTAGAGATACAAACATATGTATACGATAGTCTTCAACACAGTTTTCCGCCTACAGGCCTACAACCGGGGCGATAATAGAAGTGACTTGCCTAAGGTGCAAACACACACTTGCGCACACACATTAATGAAGAAAATAATTATATACAATTATTATAAGTTTTTTTTTGTGCAAATAAAAATCTGCAGACAGTGCATCCTTTTCGATGAAGTCAAATTAAGGTTGCGAAAGCATGAGAAATCTTTAGCCAATAATGCTTTCTGGATCAAGACGGCTATAGCTAATAAAACCTTCTGGATAAAGTCAGCTTGTTTTAGCGGTGTTTTGTAAATCAATGCGACTTGGCTCAAGTCAGCTTTAGTTAGCGCAGCTATGTGGATTAGAATTAGTTATTGTCTATAAAACCTTAAGGATCAAGTCAGCTTTAGTTTGTGAAGATTTTGGATTAATGGAGATAAGGACGTGGCAACAGGCAATAATCAGGAAGATTGTTTAAGTTAATATGGTTATTTTCAGCGTAAGGACAGCATGTTAATATAAATATATCGAAGGGAGACGTGAACAATGGTCTTTGGCCAAGTTTTGTTTACCTGTAACCAGATGCAAACACATGCACACATGTACATGTATGAATATTCAATATCGCCTTGTGTAAGGTACAAATTTATGAAGGTTGCGAAATGGATGTAAACCTGTGACTAAATAAATATATATTCAACTCTCGTACTTCAAGATTTTATGGTTTTATACACACACACACACACACACACACACACACACACACACACACTCACACTCACACACACACACACACAAGACCTGTTGAGGCAAATGAAATCAATCCAAATTCGACGACTGGCACCCATGCCAACTTCTCCTTCATTGGATACTAGACCTGGCTTGCGAAGACCTGTGGGAGTAAGTGAAATCGAAATCGTGATTGAACCCAATTCGATGACTGGCATCTGTGCCAGTGGAGTGCTAAGAGCACCATCCGAGCGTGATCATTGCCAGAGCAGCTGTCTGGCTTCCATGCCAGTGGTGCGTAAATAGCACCATTTGAGCGTGATTGTTACCAGCGTCGCCTTACTGGCACTTGTGCCGGTGACACGTGAAAAAACATTCAAGCGAGGTCATTGTCAGTGCCGCTGGACTGCCTCCTGTGCAGGTGGCACATAAAAAGCACCATTTTGAGCGTGGCCGTTGCCAGTACCACCAGACTGGCCCTCCTGCCGGTGGCACGTAAAAGCACTCACTACACTCTCGGAGTGGTTGGTTTTAGGAAGGGCATCCAGCTGTAGAAACTCTGCCAGGTCAGATTGGAGCCTGGTGTAGCCATCCGGTTCACCAGTCCTTAGTCAAATTGTCCAACCCATGCTAGCATAGAAGGTGGACGTTAAGCGACGATGACGATGATGATGATGATACCTTTGTACACATGCTTTCATGCTTACGCACACTCACACACACACACTCACACACACACACTCACACACACACAAATAGTTGTGTGCGAACATTGCAGTCGTCGTAGTCATAAGCAAGTGCGAGTATATTTGCATATATCCGCACATGTAATGTGACTTCGCTTTTGATGCAAACTTTCAACACCAAAAAATAAATAAATAAAATAATAATGATAATAATAATAATAATAATGATGATAATAATAATGATAATAATAATAATAAAGCAAGAAAATATCGATTTGTTCTTACGAAATTTTAATGTGTGTTTTAAAAAAGAGTCAGAAGTGTTTTTTATATATATATAATCTGTGATTAGATCTGTCTTTAGAGAGATTCTTGGTAAAAATGCACATTTGCGTCTTTATTTTCTTTTATTTTTTTTTTAAATATACATTAAAATAAAATTCTCTAGTACATATTCAAGTACACATCTAGATAAAAAAAAAAAAAATTACATTGATATTGATACTGGAAAACAAAAACAAAAAATACTACTTTACACTAAGTTTGTGTGCGTGTGTAGGTTGGTAATACAAACAGGAAAAATAGAACTTAAAACATGAGTATATATATGTATATATATATATATATATATATATTACTTCAATCGGCAGAAGTTACAAAGCGACTCAAAAGCTGAGAGTTTCCTACATTGCTACATGGTCATGTACGAAACCTACGGTCCTTGAAGATATTGGTAGCTTCTGTCGATTATCACACAACACAGATAGATAGATAGAAAGATAGATTTGGCCGGTTTATGGGGCTACCCTGGGTTTCATGTCCATAAAGTGCTTAAGTTTACAGCGTTTCTTCAGACTCTAAACGCGTTAGCTTATGGACTCTCTTGCAAGTGGATGTAGGATTTATTGACTATATATATATATATATATATATATATATATATATAGGGAGAATTCACAAAAAAACAAAACAAAAGACGAAGACAGGTGGTGTAGAAAACCAGCAGATGTATTAGTTTAACGCTCGGGAAAAAGTCTTTAACGTTTCGAGCCTACGCTCTTCTACAGAAAGGAACACAGAAAGAAACAAGGAGAGAGAAAAAAAAAAGAATGTTTAGTAGCTAGCGATCTGTCATGGCGAATGCTAGACAGAAGGGTGAATTACAATAGGAAAAAACTGAAAGTATAAAAAGAATTTTTACATAAAGTTCAAAAGGTTCAAATGCTTCAGACATCGTGGTGTTTTGGAACGATTTTTCATCAACAGAAGAGTCCAGAGTAATCCATAGGCAGGAGAGGTGCAGCTGAAGTGTAGAAAGTCCAGTAGAGAATCCGTAGAAAGGTAGGAAGTCCAGTAGAGAAGTTCGTGGGTGAAGAGAAGAGACAGGATCAACTGGTAATATATGGGGAGAATATATGTTTATATAGTTGAGGTGTGTTCTGTTAAGAACATTTCTGTTAAGAACATATAAAAGTACAAATAGAGCTCGTTCACCCTTAGAATTCCCAAATAGCCGGTAGTATTCTTATGGTGTACTATCAAAGAAGACATGGATGTTGTAGCATGGAAATCTAAATTTACTTACGGAGACAGCAACTGAGTATAGCCTGAGGTAGACACATATAGATCTTCTTATACATGTAATAGTCCTATGACTCGTAGACAGTAATGTCCAAGGACTTTAAACACAAGTGATTTATTTCGTCTTTGAATTTTGAGAATTATGGCAGGTCATTTAACCTGCTAAAAATGACAACCAAATAGCCTCAAATCACTACTTTCTGAAATAAAGGACACGTTTGATAATGCAGTCCTTTGATGATCGTTTCTCGGTCTTTTGGCTAAGATCGAAGTGTAATATAATCCTTTGATCTAATGCGAAGTACAGATGATGCAATATCGAATATTTATTGTTGTTTAACCCCAGGTAAATTATGGTCGAATAAAATCCTACGATCAGAAATATTCTAACCGTAAGGACAGCATCTTTTTATATCGGGTATATTTAATACGTGGTAATTATCCTATGATTTGTGGTAGATTAATCTGCTTTTTCTTACACGTTCGATGAACACTTAGAATCCCTTACTGCACGTTCCACAATGTAAACTCTCTGTTTTTTTTTTCTTTTTTACACCACCCATGTTTGATGGCATATAAGACACACTGTTTCCAAATAAAGTCTCGAGAATTCACTCTATATGCGAAGTTCTTTTGAATATTACATGCTTTAATGCACTAGAAACTTATACTGGAATACCCGCTGTTGAAACTGGAGTGCGTCTGATATATACGCGAGTCTCAAACGCGGTAATTCGGTCATATTAATGCGCTGGAAGTTTTTTTTCTTTTTTTAAATTCTTTTTAGAGAAATATGTTCTTCGGTGCAATCTTAAGTTTTCTAATATAATCCGATTCACATATAAGATGCTTTATACTAATACTAAGTCGATTCCAATACCAGACTGATGCTTCAAACCATTATTTCTTTCTTTCCTTTTTTTTCTTTTGTTAAACCTGTTTACACACACAACCCTCACACCAATACACACACATATACATCCAGTCGATATTTTGTCCTGTGTCGCCCTTAATGTTTTTTTTTTTAATGTAAACCCTGTTTGCTTAACAAATAAATCATCGTTACCATTATTATTTCATCGACCCCCGCGGACGGGAGGGACAGCAAAGTTGGCCTCGTAAGATTTGAATTCTAAAACATAAAGATCCATCAAGCATTTTATCTGAGCTTCAGACAATCCTGCCATTGGCAGAATCGTTAGCATGCCGGGTAAGTTGCTTAATGGCATTTCGTCCGTCTTTATTTTCGTCCTGGGTTCAAATTCCGCCGAGGTCGACTTTGCCTTACATCTTTTCGGGGGCAATAAAACAAGTACCAGTCGAACACTGAGGTCGATGTAATCAACACATCCCCTCCTCCAAAATTGCTACCCCTGTGGCAAAATTTGAAATTATTATTATCATTATTATTATTATTATTTGATGCTGACAAAGCTTCTTGACAGTTTCCTATTTGAGATATACGTCTGTCTCTGTTTCAACTACGCAGCTTTTGTTAAGGGCACTTCCAAGGGTCCTTGTTTATAAAAAGATGTTAGCACCAGCGATGTCCCAATCCCGCTGTCACTATCAATGCCATTGTGGCGAAAGTAAATAATACGTACACCCGGTGTTCAAGGTTGGGGTTAAGGTTTTTGTTACGCCAAAAACAGGTGGAGTACGTATTCTTTACCTCCGCCGCCATTGCTTCTTTTGCTGCTGCTGCTAATTTCGCTGCTGCTGCTGCTGTTGTTGTTGTTTTTGTTGTTGTTGTTGGTGGTGGTGGTATGCGTATATTCCGTTTTTGAGACAAGAAAAAAGACCGCCACTAGCTCCTCCGCAGAATCGATGATACTAAATGACATTGTTGAGATTGTTGTTGGTGTAGTCGCCATGATGACGAGGAGGAGGAGAATCAAACTGCCTAACTAAAAGACAAGACTGCTGAGAATGTGTTCACAGGAAATTATTGTCGCAGAAACAATCGCTGGCTGCATAATTATGTGTGCATGCAAGTGTAAGCAAGTGAACGCGTGCATCTCTCGATAGCCAAGCGACTTTTATATAGAAATTATTATTTAGTGGATATTTTTTTGCGTTTTTTACTGGCACTCCGTCGGTTACGACGACGAAGGTTCCAGTTGATCCGATGAACGGAACAACCTGTTCGTGAAATTAACGTGCAAATGGCTGAGCACTCCACAGATACGTGTACCCTTAATGTAGTTCTCAGGGAGATTCAGCGTGACACAGAGTGTGACAAGGCTGGCCCCTTTGCAGTACAAGTACTACTCATTTTTGCCAGCTGAATATGGAATGGAGCAACGTGAAATGAAGAAATAAAATGTCTTGCTGAAGGATACAACGCCTCACCATGAATTGAATATCCTGACCTTACGATATTAAGCCGAATACTCTAGGCTGTTGCGTTATAATTAAGAAGTAATGGGCGAAATACATGACACTGAGGGCGAAGGGGGCCAAACAATGGTTTAGATTCCAAAACTTCAGAAATATGGAGAGGATTTCTCCTTGCCTGGAAATACATTGTTGTCTAGTCTCAAGTCAGCTTTGACTGGGCAGACTTATGATGGAAGACTTCCAGCCGTAGCAATCCATTTTTTTTTTTGTTAATTAATGATTTCTTTAAAAAAAATTACACTTTTTCACTCACAGCCTCTCCACCCCCCTCTCTCTCTTTTCAAACTATATTAGCCTACCTTTTTCACACACATTCTATCTACCTAATTTTCACACTTTTTCTACCAGTCTATCACTTTCACACTGTTTCTATCTGCCTATCACTTTCGCACTATTTCCATCTGTCTATCACTTTCACACTATTTCTATTAGTCTATCACTTTCACACTTCACGTATCTGATAATCTCTTTTACTTCAGTTTATCTTAACGCAAAATCTTAGTGGATTCGATTTTTTAAAATTTATGTAAATGCATGCATGTATACATGCATGTGTGTGTAAAATATATTTATGTATGTATACACATCGATGCAACTGTATCTATCTATATAAAAGTATGCATTGCAAGGTATTTTATTGCATAATGTATCTTGTTTGTTTGAAGATGTCTCACTACAATCTTACTCAGCCATCCATCCAATCATCCATCCACCCAGTCACCCACGTACTCACTCACTTTACGCTTTATCTATCTTTCTCACTGTATACGTCCGTTTTTATGTTGTATTTCGCTCTAAATGCTTCCATCGTTGTTACGTACGCACACATATCGTGTACTTGTTCATGTTGCTATCGACTGAGCTTTCTCCATCTAATTTTATTTCGTGTACTTTCTTATAATGTGTTGCAATAATTGTTTGTTTTAGATGCATGGTTAATCGATAAGAAAGTGTGGTGCTTGTGTATCTCTTACAACAACAACAACAACAACACAGAAACCGTAAACCAACAAAGGCATACAACATACACGAAATAAACTATGAAATCTATTTAACAGTTTACTTATTTGAAAATTCGGCGTTGATGATTTTATTAATTGTACCACTATTTCCACCATCCTTTGCTGCCTTACTGCAAAGTGCACGAACATGCCAGTATTACTATGGTTTCATTTAGATGACGACACGAAGGTTCTGAGTGCTGTTGAACCAAATTAAACATGAGGGGCTAATGAGGAAATATGAAAATCCTTTAAGGGTCATTTTAGTCGGATCCTGTACTTATTTTAAATTTCCGTTTATTAAATTGGACTTCCAAGACATTCATGAGCACAAAGCGGTGTGCAAACGAACTGAATGCATAGGTGTGTAATTGTAAAGCAAACGTCTTAATCACATAATCACGCAACTATATTCACACACACACATTTCTTTGTGGTTGTTCTTGAGTTTCTGGTATTTTAGTTCATGGCATTGTTGATGTTGTTGCTATTTTCCTTATAGTTATCTCTCCATTGCCCACAAAAGATAGAGGGGACAAACAAGGACAGACAAATGAATTATGTCGATTATATCGACCCCAGTGTGTAACTGGTACTTATTTAATCGACCCCAAAAGGTTGAAAGGCTAAGTCGACCCCAGCAGAATTTGAACTCAGAACGTAGCGGCAGACAAAATACCGCTAAGCATTTTACCTGGTGTGCTAACGATTCTGCCAGCTCGCTGCTATTTTCCTAATATTCCAACTGGTGTTGTTGAAGTATTTATGGCAGTTATTGTTTTTATATATATACACACTTACATATGTGTGTGTGTGTGTGTGTGTGTGTGTACACTCTTTAACACATACACACATATTTGATACGCAATGAATGAATTAGACAATCTAAGCATTTACCACAGGAAGCACTCAACGATTGACAGCTCTATTGTTGAAACAATTGTAAACCATGGACTAAAAGCAATACCATAAATGCTACTCTTAGCATATATGTGTATGTATGTATCTAGTATCTATGTATGTGCATATATGTATGTATGTATGTATGTATGTGTATATATTTATATATATATGTATGTGTGTACAGGGTGTCCACAACGTCTGGGTACATGGAGTAAATAAAATCATAACATAAACAATTAAATTATAAGAAATAATAATTTCTTAAAGTATGTGTTAATCCCCATGTACCTAGACTTTGTGGACACCCTGTATGTGTATGTATATATGTGTGTGTGTGTGCATATATGTATCTGTGTATGTGTGTATGTGCATGTGAGTGCCCTTAATTCCTAGTTATATCATTGCTGACCCACATCAACAGGTCATTGTTTGGTTAACCAGCCATCTGATGGAAGGCACTCTAGTTATGAATATCCTGACTCTTAATACCTCCGCCTTAGCGAAGGCAGAGGTATTATTTCCAGCCGTGTTTGTTTGTCTGTCCGTGGACAAGATATCTCAAGAACCATTGGATGGACTTGGATGAAACTTTCAGGGATGTTTGGCCTCATGGCTGGCACAAACTGATTAGATCTTGGGATTGATCCAGTGCCGGACAAAGATTCTGGATTATTTTTCCTGTTTTTTTAACATAATTTTCACGATCAGTTGGGTTCATTTTTTTAGTATTCTAGTTTGTGAGAGCAGACGCTTTTATTTCAGATATTCTCATTTTAAAAATCATCTCTGGCTAATCATTGAGAGGACATTGGTGTTGACTTGGCGGCAGTTTGCGCTCTCTGAGTGCTCTTGTTCAGATTGTATCTGAAATTACATCATCCAGTGTGGCCTACATTTTTTTCAAAAAGCCAACATGGCCTAGTTTTAAAGTAATCAATTGTTTCTTGTAGGTTGACCTACCACATAGACACAATCATTTAATGTTGCTATCGACTCCACTGCTGTTGTTACTAATGATGATGATGATGACGATGATGATGGTGTTTGGTGCTAGTAGGTGGGGAGGGGAGTGTACGAATGATAAAGATGTTTATGGTGATGATGATGGTGATGGTGATATTCATGTTGGTGCTGATGGTAATATCCCCTGCACCATTATTATCATCATCATCGTTGTCAACATCATCATTGTAAGAAGCAACAGCGATGTCAGTGTCATCAGCAATTCCATCCACATTATTTTATTATTATTGCAGCCACCATCCTACCATTACTGCAAACACCATCACCATCATCATCATCAACAGCTGCAGTGGCAACAAGAACATGGAAATCACCACATGCACTTTATATATGCATATATGTATGTATGTATGTATATACATGTAAATATATATATATCTATATGTATGTGTATATATATATATATATATATATATATATATATATAATAAATGCATGTGTATATATGTATGTGTATATATATATATATATATATATAATAAATGCATGTATATATGTGTATGTGTATATATATATATATATATATATATATATATATATAAATAACGTGAGAGAGTTAGGGGTTGGGGGTTCAACCCACTAAGGGTTTTTATTTTTATTTCTATCTTATTTTTGCTGTTGTTTTTCTTCTGGTCTCTACCACACCTCTGTTTTTACCTCTTGCTCTACATTTGTATGAAACCCTTTATGAATCTCTGAAGAGGCCTAGCAGTTCGGGCATGTAACCCCATTTCAAAATCATCATCATCATCATCATCATCATCGTTTAACGTCCGCTTTCCATGCTAGCATGGGTTGGACGATTTGACTGAGGACTGGTGAAACCGGATGGCAACACCAGGCTCCAGTCTAATTTGGCAGAGTTTCTACAGCTGGATGCCCTTCCTAACGCCAACCACTCAGAGAGTGTAGTGGGTGCTTTAACGTGTCACCCGCACGAAAACGGCCACGCTCGAAATGGTGTCTTTTATGTGCCACCCGCACAAGCCAGTCCAGGGGCACTGGCAACGATCTCGCTCGAAAATCCTACGGGAGCCAGTCAGGCGGTACTGGCAACGGCCACGCTCAAAATGGTGCATCTCATGTGCCACCCGCACAAGAACCAGTCCAGGGGCACTGGCAACGATCTTACTTGGCTTGCCGGGTCTTCTCACGCACAGCACATTTCCAAAGGTCTCGGTCAGTAGTCATCCGATATGTCATCCGATAATCACTCCGGCAAGAAATATTCGGATAGAATGAGGCTTGCTAAAACTAGGCCGAAACAGCTGTAAGATTAAACTTCTGTTCACCCTCTAATTCCTTATGTACTTTGTACTTCTATATGTAAACCAGGTTGGCAGAATAACATAGTCTGCCATAGACACCTGTGCTTTAGTTCTTTCTTTCTTTTTCTTTCTTCTTTTTTTGTCACTTTTGCTATGAATTAAATTAATGAATTCAACGGGATACATTGTCTGCAAGTAGTTGGGTTCAGCATATTATCCTCCATTTCCTAATTGTTATATATATATATATATATATATATAAATGCATGTGTATATATATATATATATATATATATATATATATATATATATATATATATATATATATATATATATATATATATATATATATATATATATATATATATATATATATATATATATATATATATACTGATGATAATTATGATGATGGTAATGATGATTAGGATGGCGACAATGACAGAGACGAGGCAGTTTCTACGTTCGATGCCGTTATTATGTTTGCTCACGACAGAACAACCGAATCGCTGTCACTTCTCTTTCTCTTTTTCCTGTCTTTACATTTTTTTATTCTTTTATCTTTGTACTCTTTTCTTCTTCAAATTTCTTCTTTCTTCTCTTTTCCCTCCCACACTTAACATGCCCCCCCCGCCAATCTTTTCCCCCCACCCCCACCCTACACCGCTACACATTAACACCAATTGTCTTACTGCACGTGATTTTCGAAAACCACACACACACACACACACACACGCGCATGCACATACACACACATTCAGCATCCTCCACACACTCCAATTTATCTGTCTAGGTTATTCACATCCATCATATCCATTCATCCATTCATCCGTTCGTCCGTTCATTCATTCATTTCTTCATTCATTCTTCGATTCTGCTTTATTTCTCTTCCACTGAATATTCCTTTCTTCTGTCATTCCTCTATTCCACTACCGCCACCATTACCACATTTACAATTTACTACTTCTATTGCTGGTTCTGTTGATGCCGCTTTTCAGCTGCTGCTGCTTCTGCCATTTTCTGTTGCTGCTATTTGCTGCTGCTGTTGCACAAGAAACAAGGTAAAGGACACTGTCACAGGCTTCTTGTTGTCAATATATACATACCGAAAGTGGCGAGCTGGCAGAATTATGAGCATACTGGGCCCAAATGCTTACCACCATTTATTTTATCCATATTCACATTTAGAGTTCAAATTCCGCCGAGGTCAGCTTTGCCTTTTATTCTTTTGAGGTTGATAAAATAAGTACCAGTAAAACACTGGGGATTGATGTAATCGAATAAACCCCTCCTCAAAACTGTTGACCCCGTGCCAAAATCGGTAACCAATATATATGTACCAAAAGGCAGTAAGCTGGCAGAATCGTTAGCACGCCGGGCAAAATGCTTAGCGGTATTTCGTCTGCCGCTACATTCTGAGTTCAAATTCCGCCGAGGTCATCTTTGCCTTTCATCCTTTCGGGGTCGATAAATTAAGTACCAGTTACGCACTGGGGTAGATGCAATCGACTTAATCCCTTTGTCTGTCCTTGTTTGTCCCCTCTATGTTTAGCCCCTTGTGGGCAATAAAGAAATAAGAAACGTTAGCACGCTGGGCAAAGTGCTTAACAGTATTTTGTCCATCTTCCGGTTCTGAGTTCAAATTCTGTATGGTAAGTAGCTTGCTTACCAACCACATGGTTCCGGGTTCAGTCCCACTGCATGGCACCTTGGGCAAGTGTCTTCTGCTATAAGCCTCGGGCCGACTAAAGCCTTGTGAGTGGATTTGGTAGACAGAAACTGAAAGAAGCCTGTCATGTGTGTGTGTGTGTGTGTGTGTGTTCCCACACACCACCGCTTGACAACCGATTGTTGGTGTGTTTATATACGTGTAACTTAGCAGTTCGGCAAAAGAGATCAATAGCATAAGTACTGGGCTTACAAAGAATAAATCCTGGGGTTCATTTGTTCGACTAGAGGCGGTGCTCCAGCATGGCCACAGTCAAATGACTGAAAGAAATATATATATACATATATATATATATATATAAATAAATAGATATATGGTGTACTTCTTTCACTTTCTGTCGTTATAGTAGAAGCCACTTCTTCAAGGTGACACGGTGCTGGATTGAACCTAGAACCTTGTGGTTGGGAAGGAACCTCCTTCACCACAGTCACACTTGTGTGTATGTTACGCCTGTCCCTATACATGTATGAGTCCCACAGGTACCTTCTGTATGAAGATCTTATATTTTACTTTAGGTTGGTGGTGGTGGGGGGTACATATTTGATATGCCAAACTGTAATTAAAGTGTAATGAATTGGAATTATAAATGTAATGAGAAGAAAACTCGTGATTACAAATAAAAATTCTTTCTCACCAGGGGTGAAGGAGAGACCTATTAGAACTTCAGTCAACCAAATTTTAAATTAAATTGTACATGGTTGCTGACAGGAGCAATGAGTCAGATTTTTGTTTACTCTGGTGACGACACAGGGTGCGTTTGGAACTTATTGTGTCTTTTCAGCTAGAAGGTCCAGTAAGAAACCTGTCCACACACAAAGTTAGCTGACCACTGAGTGACTTAATAAAGATTGTGTGTGTGTGTGTGATTGCCATAATTTAATGTCTGTTTCCCATGCTGATATGGGTTCGATAGCTCAACAGGAGCTAGCAAGACCAGTGGCTGCACCAGGTTACATGTTACCACCACCGCTTGACAACCGATTGTTGGTGTGTTTATATCCATGTAACTTAGCAGTTCGGCAAAAGAGACCAATAGCATAAGTACTGGGCTTACAAAGAATAAATCCTGGGGTTGATTTGTTTGACTAGAGGCGGTGACCTGACATGTGTATGTATGTATGTATGTATGTATGTACGAACGTATACATATATGCGCATGCATACACACACACACACACACACACACACACAAGGTGGTGTTGAAAAGTTTCTGGCTTTTGGTAAAAGAAAATAGAGGAGGGTCAGTTAATTATGATTTTATTCAACATATTACTCTCTCAGATTCACACACTTATTGCAGTGGTCCTTCAGTTTTTCTAAGCTCTGTAAAAGAACTCTGAAGTTTGGGTCTCCAAACAGGCCTTTCGAGACACCTTTAAAGCCAGAAACTTTCCAGCACACCCTCATATATATATCATCATCATCATCATCATCATCGTTTAATGTCCGCTTTCCATGCTAGCATGGGTTGGGCGATTTGACTGAGGACTGGTGAAACCGGATGACAACACCAGGCTCCAATCTGATTAGGCAGAGTTTCTACAGCTGGATGCCCTTCCTAACGCCAACCACTCAGAGAGTGTAGTGGGTGCTTTTACGTGTCACCCGCACGAAAACGGCCACGCTCGAAATGGTGTCTTTTATGTGCCACCCACACAAGAGCCAGTCCAGGGGCACTGGCAACGATCTCGCTCGAAAACCCTACAAAGGCCAGTCAGGCGGTACTGGCAACGGTCACGCTCAAGATGGTGCATCTTATGTGCCATATATATATATATATATATATATATATATATTTATATATATTTATATATATATATACACACACTCGCACACACTCACGACAGACTTCTTTCAGTTTCCGTCTACCAAATCCACTCACAAGGCTTTGGTCAGCCCGAGGCTATAGTAGAAGACACTTGCCCGAGGTGCCACACAGTGGGACTGAACCCGGAACCATGTGGTTGAAAAGCAAGTTTCTTACAACACCGCCACACCTGTGATATATATATATATTATTACTATGATTATTATTATTATTATTATTATTATTAAGTTGATGAGCTGACAGAATCATTAGCATGCCGGTTGAAAATGCTTAGCAGTATTTAGTTCATCACTATGTTCCGAGTTCAAATCCCGGCAAGGTTGACTTTGCCTTTCATCCTTCCGGGCTTGATTTAAATAAGTACCAGTTATGCACTGGGGTTGATGTAACCGACTTAATCCCCCTCCCCCAAGCTGCCCTTGCGGAAAAAATTTTAAATTATTATTATTATTATTATTATTATTGTTGTTGTTATTATATCATGAAAGCTATTTATATTCCCTCCAATTGTTTAATTAATTAGAGACCTCATCTATTTTCACATTGCTATTTACTGGAGCATAAAATGTTTTTGACTCCAGTGTTTTGAGACTAGCCTCTAATGGATATGCTGCCATAAACCAGTTGCAGTCTCTTTCCTTTTCTGGTGAAAGAACCCACTTGGGAATAGCTGTAGTCTGTGGGTGTGTGTGTGTATATAAATATTTATGCGATTGTATGTGTGTGTGTGTATGCGTGTGTATGCATTGGTGTGTGTATGAGTGAATATATTTTCTTATGAATATGTATAATCAAACAGACGTTTGCTCTAACATACAGCCACTTGCATTCACATATACATACATATATACAGGCATACATACATATACATATACCTCCCATATATATTCTTTTATTCTTTTACTTGTTTCAGTCATTTGACTGTGGCCATGCTGGAGCACCGCCTTCAGTCGAACAAATCGACCCCAGGACTTATTTTTTGCAAGCCTAGTACTTATTCTATCATTCTCTTTTGCTGGACTGCTAAGTTATGTGGATGTAAACATACCAACGTCTGTTGTCAAGTAATGGCAGGAGAACAAAGAGACACATGAACATATATATATATATATATATATATATATATATATACATATATATATATACACTCTTTACTCTCTCTTTTTACTCTTTTACTTGTTTCAGCCATTAGTCGAACAAATCGACCCCAGGATTTATTCTTTGTAAGCCTAATACTTATTCTAGCAGTCGCTTTTGCCGAACCACTAAGTTATGGGGATGTAAACATACCAGCATCGGTTGTTAAGCAATGTTGGGTGGGACAAACACAGACACACAAACACACACACACACACACACACATATACAACAGGCTTCTTTCAGTTTCCGTTTACCAAATCCTCTCAATGCTTTGGTCAGGCCCAAGGCTACAGCAGAAGACACTTGCCCAAGGTGCCACACAGTGTGACTGAACCCAGAACCATGTGGTTGGTATGCAAGCTATTTACCCCACAGCCACTCCTGCGCATAATATTAATGTGCATGCTGAGTGTGTGTGTGTGTGTGTGTGTGTGTTTTGTTAAGTCTTATATCTGCTTTTACATGCTGGTATAGACAAAAACTTGTGGAGGTAGATTTTCTATAGCTGGACTCACATCCTGCCACCAACCCTTACCTGTTTACCAATTAAGGTGTTATTTTTTTATACTTATTTTGGTATGTGATCCTTACACTGAATGTTTCGATGCAAGCAGTGCACACACAGGCACACAGACACTCACACACACACAACCATATCAATAAATAGATAGATAGATAGATAGGAATATAGATACATTTCTTTTATTAGCCACACAGGGCTCAACGAAGATGGGACAAATACAATGTAGAGCTTTTCTTTTTGGGAGGGGGAAAGAAAAAAAGGGGGGGGGTCGATCAAAAGGGTTCGTAGGAAGGAAAAGGGGGTAGTTCGATCAAAAGGGATCAAGAAAAAAAAAAAAAGGAAAGGCCGATCAATAGGGATCGTGTATCACACAGTAATGTTCTCGTGTAAAAGGAGGGGAGGACAGTTTAGGTTTGGCCGTGGAAAGAAAAGCCTGCGGAAAAGACCACGGTAACCTTGGTCAATATTCTCAAGATAGATAGATAGGTAGGTAGGGGTATAAATAGGTAGGAAGATAGATAGGTAGGTAGGTAAGAGTATAGATAAATTGATTGATTGATAAATAGATAGGTAGGTAGGTAGGAAGATAGATAGATAGGTAGGAGTATAGATAGGTAGGTAGGAATATAGATAGATAGATATATTCATGCTTAATAACATGTTTGGTATGCCCTTAAGTGGTATATCCTTAACTCCCTGTTTCTAAGATATCAATGTATCATCTGAGTTATCCTTATGCACCAAGGGACTGTGCCAAAGTGCTTGCAATATAAGCAAGGTTCTGCTAACAATTAAGGTACGGGTGGTAGCAAAAGTGGGGGTGGTGTCAGAAGTGGTGGTTGTTATGGGGGTGATGGTGACTGGGGGGATAGTGGCAGTGATGGTGGTGGTGGTTGTGGTGGGTGGATGATTATGGTTATGGAGGTGATGACAGCTGTGAGATGGTGGTGGTGGTGATGGTGGTAAAGCTAGTGGTGGTGACGGTGGTGGAAATAATAGTGGCAGTGATGGTGATGGCGTTGTTTGCAGTCGTGGTGGTGGTGATAGTGATGGTGTTATTTGTAGTGGTGGTGGTGGTGATTGTAGTGGTGATGGTGTTGTTTGCAGTGGTGGCGATTGTAGTGGTGGTGGTGGTGGTGGTATTTAAACTGCGCGACAGATTCCGACAGATTCAGTATACCTCCCATCTTCATCATCGTCATCATCATCATCATCATCGTGTTTCCATACTTCTGTGTTTCTAAATTAGCATTTCTTCTCTACTAAAGCAAAAATAACCACATCAACAACAACAACAACAACAAAATATTTCAAAAACAAATGCGACAAACTATAACAAGAACAAAAAAATAAGACAAAACTGAAAGACAAAAATCTACAAATTTCTCCGAATTATACCAGCGAGGAACAGCCTTAGTCGAAAGAGAGAGTGAAAGTCACCATTCCGTCTAGTGTACCAAAACTGACTTCTATCAGTAACCGTCTTCAGCACTTTAAAAAGCTGGTGATCAACAGATCAATATTAACTGAATCAATAAAGTCTTAAAATGTAATTTCCACTCGGTTGGGTCTCACAAGTGTTTTTGTTTCTTTGTACATTTGTTGTTGTTGGTTTTTTTTTTTCTTTAAAATATACCAAAAATAAAACTACTGAAAAAAAAAAAAGAAAAAGAAACCAAAAAAAACAACCCATTATATAAACAAAAATAAATCCACTTGCAATAACTAAGAAACTTTAAATTGAATTTTAAAAGTCAAAAATTCTTTGAAACATGTCTGGCTGTTTGTCTATCTAGAGTGTTGTTTCTGTAGCGCCTCTGTGTATTGGTTCTTGATTTCTTCTTGTTCCACGCCCCTCCCCTCTTATTCCTTTTATTTCATGTTGACCCCCACCCCCCACCCAGTTCCTTTTCCCACCTTTCACACCGTCCCTTATGTCTCCGTCTTTCTCTTTTTTATTTTTATTTTCTTGCTTTGTTCTTTTCTTCCTTTTTTTCTTGCTTACCCTCATCTCTCAGTCTCTCCTCCTTACTGTCCATCTCTTCTGCTTACTCCCCGCCTCCCTTACTCTCTCTATTTCTCACACGTTCCTTCTGTATGCGTGTGTGCATGTGCGTGTGTATATATATATATATATATATATATATATATATATATATATATATATATAGACATGCACACACAAGCACACACATGTGCTCATACAATGCACAAGGATGCACACATGCTTGCACACACACACACACACACACACACACACACACGAACACATGTGCAAGCAGTCTCGCATACACACTCTCACACACACATACATGAACAAAACCTAACACATGCACAAGCATGCATGCACACATGCTCACGCATGTTCATATACATTTACACACACACACACACACAAACAAACACATGAACAGATGCTCAGATGCGTGCACACATGCTTACATGCATGTGTGCACACAAGAATGAACACACACACACACACACACACACACACACATCTTCACATGTTCACACACACACACAACCACATGCGAACACATGCATGCTCCCATGTCCCCTCCCTATACTCTTCCCTGAACTCTGCTCCCCTTTTTTTCTCTCTTCTTCCTTCCCCAACCCAGTTCTACTTCCTCTCCTCCCACTTCTCCTTCAGACTAACACAGTTCCTTTTTCCTGATCCTATACCTAACTCACCTGTCTATGACCCCACTTTTTTTCCCTTTCTCCCTTTCAAGTGTGCAATCTCCCACCTTTAACTTGTTACCTATTCCCACCCCCCACATCAAAGACTTTCTCTCTATAAACACCACCACCACCACCATTCACATACACTCTCTCCCTCATTCTCTCTCTTTCTCTCTCTCTCTCTCTCTCTCTCTCTCTCTCTCTCTCTCGCTCTCTCTGCTTCAATCACCAATCTAAGTTACATAATTACAAACTAGACAACATTAAATAGCAAAAAAAAAAATGAATAAAAACGCATAACCAAACAAAAATAAATAAATTAAAAGCAAAAGAAAACAACAAAATAAAACAAAACAAGGAAATATTTTAAGAACTGAAAACAAACAAATTAACAATCAATTAAATAAACAAACAAATACATGATAAAACAAACATCATAAATAAATAAAAGCTAAATGAATAAAATGGAAAACAAAATTAACCATTTTCCAAACCACTGCTTTCTTCTGGCTCCTCCTGCACCTCCCATCAACCATTTCATCATATAATATGGACTTGAATTAACTTATCAATGCAGTGAATTGGTTGTTTTGTGAGAGAGTTTGCTGGTTTAGAAGGCATCACATCACGTCATCAACATCATCATCGTTTATCGACTGCTTTCCATACTGCCATGGGTTGGACAGTTTAACCGAGGACTGGCAAGCCAGGAGGCTGCACCAGGCTCCAGTCTGATCTGGCATGGTTTCCACAGCTGGATGCCCATCCTAATGCCAGCCACTCCAAGAACGTAGTGGATGCTTTTTATGTGCTACCGTCATGGGAGCTAGTCAGGTCGTACTGGCATTGATCACGCTCAAATGGTGCTTTTTATGCACCAGTCAAGTGGCATTGTCATTGGTCATGCCTGAATGGTTCTTTTTATGTGCTACTGACAGTATTTCGC
>NC_142935.1:24587250-24604750 GCF_046866305.1 Octopus bimaculoides
ATGGTGATGTGTACTTGATTGGGTGTGTGTGTGTGTACGTGTCAATACTGGAGGAAGAATTAGAGATGAATGTAGTAGCAGTAGTAGTAGTTGTAGTGGTGGTAGTGGTGGTAGTGGACACTCTGCTGTTGTTGTTATTGTTGTTAGGACCCCAGGACAGTCCAGATTGGGTGGGACAAGGCAGACTTGTGATAAAGGCATTACAATCAAGACCATTCTGTCCTTTTAAGGGTCATCTTAAGAAGACATCATCCAATGTGTCCTTCTCAGTTTCAAGATGGTATGGTGTGATTTGAAGGATATGTAGCTGTCATTTTAAGCAGGTCAAGAACCATATACAAACTGATTTTTTTTTTTGTATTGTTCTTGTTGTTTAATCCCTAGATCCCTGATCAAGATTTGCTGCGCTTGAGAAGGTATGTCAGATTAAGTGAAATTGCAGTCGTGACCTGTGCCAGTGACACCTGCCAGGCACACGAGCCAGTGACACATAAAAGGCACCTATGCAGGTGACACGTATGAAACATCCAGTACACTCTCTGGAATGGTTGGCATTAGGAAGGGCATCCAACTGTGGAAACTAAGCTGAATCAGACAGGAGCTTGGTGCAGTTCTCTGGTTTACCAGCTCCAGTCAATGTGTCCTACCCATGCCAGCATGGAAAATGGACACTAAATGATATGAAAAAAAAAATGAGGATCAACAACATCTGTCCATGACCACCATTCGAGCGTGATTGTTGCCAGAGCAGCTGTCTGGCTTCCGTGCCAGTGGCATGTACATAGCACCATTTGAGCATGATCGTTACTAGCGTCGCCTTCCTGGCACTTGTGCTGGCGGCATGTGAAAAGACATTCGAGCGAGATCGTTGCCAGTGCCGATGGACTGGCTCCTGTGCAGGTGGCACGTAAAATACACTATTTTGAGCGTGGCCGTTGCCAGTACCGCCTGACTGGCCTTCGTGCAGGTGGCACGTAAAAGCACCCACTACACTCTCTGAGTGGTTGGTGTTAGGAAGGGCATCCAGTTATAGAAACTCTGCCAAATCAGATTGGAGCCTGGTGTAGCCATCTGGTTCACCAGTCCTCAGTCAAATCATCCAACCCATGCTAGCATGGAAAACGGACGTTAAACGATGATGATGATGATGTCTTAAAGGTGGTCAGCTTGCAGGATTGTTACCACACTGGACGAAATGCTTAGAAGATTTTCATTTGTTTTTATCTCCTAAGTTCCATTTCTTCCATGGCCAATATTTTTCTTCATCTTTTTTTGGTGTCAATAAAATAAATACCAGTCATGAACTGGGGTTGGTGTAACTGACTTATCCCCTCCTTCAGAATTGTTGGCCTTGTGCCAAAATTTGAAACCAAAATCTAGTATTTCATTTTCAAGATGGTGACTGCTATTTCTTGTAGGCTGGATAAGCATTCAGAATCTTCTGATGGAAGTACAGATGATTGTATTGGTAGTGGTGGTGGTGATGTTGGTAGTGTTAATCTGGGCTCTGGAGTCAAAACAAAAAACTTCAACTCCTACTCCTCCACTATTGGCACTTTTGACTCTGACTCCTCTAGTATCGGCGCCTCTGTCTCTGACTCCTCTACTGTTGGCATCTCTGACACTCTGACGCCTCTATGTAATTAAGTGACTATGGTCTACTTCACTGACTCCGACTCCAGCTACCTCTCAATTGTTTCTGACTCCACCACTCCGACCCCCCACGACTCCGACCCCTCATGACTCCGACACCACGACTCCAACCCCCACGACTCCAACCCCCACAACTCCAACCCCCCGCGATTCCAAGCCCCACAACTCCTCCCCCACGACTCTGACCTCCACAACTCCGACCCCCATGACTCCGACCCCCATGACTCCGACTCCCACCCTACAGCCCTGGTGATAAGGATGTTGACTATAGTATTGATGTTGATGGTGGTGATGATATTTAATGATGGTTATAATGCTGCTGATGATGATGATAATGGCTGTGATGGTGATGATGATGATGATGATGAAAGCGACAACAAACAAAAATAGCAGACTCCAGCATATTTCCCTTCTAGGTGGGAATGGTAAAAATATCCCTGCTGAGTAAAGATTAATATAAAAAGGATACGTGGTGGGGATGGATTGTGTGTATGTTTGCATATCTAGGTGGTTTATGTGTATGCGTCTGTGTGTGTATTTTTGTCTGTCTGTGTGTATGTGTGACACAGGAAAGGAAAGAATGTGGTTTAATGTGTGTGTGTGTTATGTGATTATATGTGTATGTATTTTTGTTTATGTGTGTGTGTGTGTGTGTGTGTGTGTGTGTGTGTGGGAGCGAGAGAAAGAAAAAGAACAAGAATGTGGTGTTAGGTATGAATGTGTATACATGTTTATATATGTGTGTATATATGTCTATATATATATATATATATATATATATATATATGAATATGCGTGTCTATATATGTATGTACATGTGTGTATGTATATATATACCTGTGTATGTGAATGTATATTTGTGTATGTATATATGTACATGTGTATGTGAATGTATATGTGTATGTACAGATGAACATGTGTCTGCATGTATATGTGTGTATGTATATATGTACATATGTGTGTATGCATATATGAACATGTGTGTGCATGTATATATGTTTATATATGTACACGTGTCTGTGTATGTATGTGTACATGTGTGTATATAAGTATATATATATATATGTACATGTGTGTGTGTGTATATGTATGTATATATACATGTGTGTGTATATATATATGTATATGTACATATGTGTATGTGTGTATATATATATATATGTACATATGTGTATGTATGTGTTTATTTGTGCTGTAATATTTCAGTAGATGGTAACTTCCCATGTGCATATGTATGTGTCTATATATTTGTACTTTTATATGTGTGTATGTATGTGTGTGTGCGTATGTATGTAACTATGAGGGGCACTACGTTCTTTTTATATAACTATGTGAATGTGTTTCCTTGCATGTGTTGTTTTTATTACTAAATTTTGTCAGACATATGAAGAGGCTGTCCCATCATGTGTGACTCATATTTGGTTAGCTGCAAAAAAATTATGCAGTTTGAATGCATCGCAATAGGGGTTAGGGTTAGGGTTGTGTGGTGATGTTTGCATTTTATTCTATATATGTATATGCTTTTTATATATTGTTTTTTTACATTTTGTTAACTTACTTATTCTCTGCTTTAATTACATTACTGCGCAATTAATTAATTAGTTGACAATTTCATCATGGGTCACACATGCAAAATGTGTGTGTGGAGATGGGGCAGGGTTCGACCCTAACCTTTTATTCAGTACCCCCCACCCTAACCAACCCACCGAGCCAACATGTGCATCATATTTGGAATCTAGTTTTATAGTTGAATGGCAGGAAAGTTGTACAGCCTTGGCCCTGTGGTTAAAGAAGTCCTTTTCGCAATCATGTGTTCGGGAGTTCAATCCCACAGCCTGGTACCTTAGCCAGGTGCTTTATAGTGTATAGTGGCCTTGATGCAGGCCAAGTCTTTTGAATGATATTGGCACAAGTGTGGTTGTGTGGTAATTAGCTTGCTTCCCAACCACATGGTTTTGGGTTCAGTCCCACTGTGTGGCACCTTGGGCAAGCTTCTACTATAGCCTCAGACTGACCAAAGCCTTCTGAGTGGATTTGGTAGCTAGAAACTGAATGTAGTGCATCGTATTTACATGTATATATGTGTGTATGTGTATATATTCGTGTATGTGTGTCTTTGTGCCTCTGTTCCCCACCCCAATCACCGCTTAACAATCAATGTTGGTGTGTTTATGTCCCTGTGATTTAGCAGTTTGGTTGAAGAAACTCATAGAATAAGATCCAGGCTGCAAAGAAAAAAAAAAATAATAATAAATGCTAAGGTCAATTAATTCTGCTAAAATTCTTCAAGGTGATGCCCCAGCATGGCTGTAGTCTCTTGCATGAAACAGGTAAAAAGTAAAAGATAACAGATGGTTAAGGTCATGAGATGGATTGTAGTATGGTTGTGCTCGAGTGGTGGACTTATTCCATACATGAAAGACCAGCTTCAGTGTGGAGGCACATGGCTTCGTGGTTAGGGTGTTGGACTCATGATCATAAGATTGTGGTTTCCATTCCTGTACCAGGTGATGTGATGTGTCCTTGAGCAAAACACTATATATCATGTTGCTCCAGTCCACTCAGCTGTCAAAAAGTGTAATCCTATGTGTTAATCTATGTGTTAATCTGACTCAAGAAGATAACTTTACCATTACCTTTTTTACCTCCACTTCGGTCAAGATTGACCAGGCATCAGCACTTTGCATGTACAGGTCCCTGACCATAACTATAAACATAGGCCCCTTTCCTCAATCACCGGCTTTGTTTCTTTAAAACTTTTTGGAAAATGCATATATTTTTTTAATGAAATTTTCCCAGGATCCATTTTTGAATTTTCCAGAAAGACCTGGAAGCTTCTATGCATGCAAGTCTATCTATTCTATGATATCAGTGCTTATTCTTTGTAAACCCTGACCAAGTAGACCTACGACCAAACACTTTCTAACCATGGCCACCATCTCCTTTTCAAACATAGATACAAGGCCTGGCTGTGTAGTTAAGAAGTTTGCTTTCTGACCACGTGGTTGTGGGTTCAATTCCATTGCATGGAACCTCGGGTAAATGCTTATAAGTGTGGATGTAACTCTGTAGTTGAGAACTTTACTTCCCAACCACATGGCTTCCGGGTTCGGTCACACTGTATGATACCTTGGACTGCTGTCTTCTACAATAGCCCTGGGTTGACCAAAAGCCTTGTGAGTGGACAACGGATGTTAAATGATAATGATGGTGATGATGATGGATGTCTACACACACACACATATATATATATATATATATATATATATATATATATATATATATATATATATATATATGGATGCTAATTGTTTCACCAGTATGTTATGGTGTAATTTGAAAAGGAATTGGCTGCTATTTCTAGCTCTGTTGTTACTTGTGGATAGAGATAGTGACAGCATTGTAGGTGGTGTTGGTGATGATGATGGCAAGAGATGAAAAATGTAAATGTTAGGAGATTTAGCGAGGAGGCGGGGCTTGAATATATTGTCCCGCCTCCTCCCAAAGGTAAGAGAGCTGTGATATGAAATGAAGGGGGGTGGCGGGGGGGGGCAGAGTAAGGGAAACAGGAAGTAAAAGCTTTAATGATATCAGAAGTAGGAGGTATAGAATGAACTTTGGTGGGGAGGATGAACAGATGTGTGGGTATATATGTAAATGTATCTTTGTGTATATGTATATGTATCACACACACACACACACACACACACACTGGCACACTGTCTTGCTCATATAAATAAATATATATAAATAGATATATTTGTGGAGGCACAATGGCCCAGTGGTTAGGGCAGCGGACTCATGGTCGGAGGATCGCAGTTTCGATTCCCAGAACTGGCGTTGTGTGTGTTTATTGAGCAAAAGCACTTAAAGCTTCACGAGGCTCCAGCAGGGATGGTGGCGACCCCTGTTGTACTCTTTTGCCCCAACTTTCTTTCACTCGTTATATTCAACCATATAACTCCTGTAAGGTCTTAAAACATCAGCAACATGTAAATGTATGTTTATATATATATATATATATATATATATATATATATATATACATTACTCTTTTACTTGTTTCAGTCATTTGACTGCAGCCATGCTGGAGCACTGCCTTTCATCGAGCAAATCGACCCCAAGACATATTCTTTGTAAGCCTTACCGAACTGCTAAGTTATGGAGACTAAACACACCGCCATCGGTTGTCAAGCGATGTTGGTGGGGACAAACACAGACACACAAACATATACACACACATACATACATATATATATATATATATATATATATATATATACGATGGGCTTCTTTCAGTTTCCATCTACCAAATCCACTCACAAGGATTTGGTCGGCCCGAGGCTATAGTAGAAGACACTTGCCCAAGGTGCCACACAGTGGGAATGAACCCAAAACAATGTGGTTGGTAAGCAAGCTACTTACCACATAGCCACTCATATATATATATATATATATATATATATTAACAGGCTACACACGCACTTATATGCTTTGTCTTCGCTTCAACTTTCTTCTTCTTATTATTATTTTTGTGTCCTCTTCAGTGGCTCTCTGTCCTACATATCTCCTCTTGTTCTGCTTATTTTATTTCGTCCTAAAATATAAGTGACCAAATATATAGTGTGTCCGTTTAATTCTCTTACTTCAGTCTGCTGCAAATGATTATTTATCATATCTATCATCTCTGGATTTTCCACTGGTGATAAAAATATTCTATTAAAATTACTTGCTGCTCCCACCTACCAGCATAATTTTGTCCTTCTGCCAAAGTGCCTATGTTACAAAACTATATATGTAGATCAAAAGAATTCTGTCATGGAAACAATAATTTTAACAGTGGTAAATTCTGAAATTATAAAAATAACTCTTAAAAAGTGATTGAAATTACTACAATTTTCCATTTGTTTATTTTGTGTTTTTACAAATTTGTTTATATTATAATTTTAATGCAGAACATTAATGTTAATATTGTAATATAGAGTATTAATATTAATCTCTTAGTAGTTGTTATACTAATATTAATAATGTATTAACATTGTATCGTAGGGTACTAGAATTTATATTGTAATAAACGATACTAAAATTAATCATTAGAGTTAGTTCAAATCAATTTAATTCTAGTTCAGCCATTTTAATACTAGAAAGATGAAAGGGTCAGACTCTTAAGGATTTAAGAAATTTTTCATGAATATTGCAATTCAGAAAATCTTATTGATTAATATTAATACCCTTATATGTTAAGATCTCGTTAAAAAAACAAAAACAAAAAACTGTTTCTGTTTGTTGGTTGTTGCTTTATTTATTTATTTATTTTTTTGGTGGTGGTGGTGGTGGGAGCAGGTTAGGTGTCAAGGTATGTAGCCTAGTAGTTATGATATTGCACTCATGATTGTAAGATTGTGGTTTCAATTCCACCGGTTGGTACATTGAGCTCTTGAATAAAACTTAACTTTTCAGCAAAAAAAAAAAAAAACTGAAAGAATAAGTATTGGGCCTAAAAAAAAACAAACAAATTACAGGGATTAATTCACTCGACTAAAAGTTCTGCCCCAGCATGGCCAACGTCTAATGACTGAAACAAGTAATAGATACAAGATAAAACACTTCATTTCACATTGCCGCAGTCCACTCAGCTGTAAATGAATAACACTGCAAGGAACTGGCATCCTGGTTAGCGGGTAATGTTAGGCCAGTTACCATGGAAACAAGGTAACTGGCCCTGGGACTCCTGAAACTCAAGACAGCAATGTCCAGAGGTTGATGATGGAGATGATAAGAGTAGGAAAAATATTCAGTCAGTTTCATCTCCAACGCATTGATGTAACAGTTAAGATAAGTCATAATTATATGACTGTGACCAATGACAACTATATGATTACAGTGATAATCTTTTCTACTCTCGGCACAAGGCCTGAAATTTTTGGGGAGGGAGTGGCCAGTCAATTAGTACTTATTTTATCAACCCCAAAAGAATGAAAGGCAAAGTTGACCTTGGCAGAATTTGAACTCAGAACGTAAAGACAGATGAAATACCACTAAAGATTTCGCCCAGCATGCTAACGTCTCTGACAGCTTGCTGCCTGGCACTGTCTGTAGATATTCTTTTCTACTCTAGGTTCAAGGCTCAAAATTTTTGGGAAGGGAACCCAGTTGATTAGATCGACCCCTGTATGCAACTAGTATTTAATTTATTGATGCCGAAAATATGAAAGGCAAAGTTGACCTCGGCAGAATTTAAATTCAGAACATAAATAAAGACAAACGAAATACCGTGAAGCATTTCGCCCGGCGTGCTGATGTTTCCTATTTCTTTACTGCCCACAAGGGGCTACACCTAGAGGGAACAAACAAGGACAGACAAACGGATTAAGTCGATTATATCGACCCCAGTGCGTAACTGGTACTTAATTTATCGACCCCGAAAGGATGAAAGGCAAAGTCGACCTCGGCCGAATTTGAACTCACAATGTAGCAGCAGACGAAATACCGCTACGCATTTCACCCGGCGTGCTATCATTTCTGCCAGCTCACCACCTCTTGCGGTGATATTATTTATGTAAATATTGAATTGCTGTTTCTCTCAGTTATCATTAGCAACTGAAGGAAACAAAGTAAAATAATAACGATAATAATAATATGTGTAGGAGTAGCTGTGTGGTAAGTAGCTTGCTTACGAACCACATGGTTCTGGGTTCAGTCCCACTGTGTGGCACCTTGGGTAAGTGTCTTCTACTATAACCTCTGGCCGACCAAAGCCTTGTGAGTGGATTTGGTAGACAGAAACTGAAAGAAGCCCATCGTATATATGTATATATATATGTATATATATATATGTGTGTGTGTGTGTGTGTGCTTCTAATATATGTTTGTGTGTCTTTGTTTGTCCCACCAACATCGCTTGACATCTGATGCTGGTGTGTTTACGTCCCTGTAACTTAGCGGTTCAGCAAAAGATACCGATAGAATAAGTACTAGGCTTACAAAGAATAAGTCCTAGGCTCGATTTGCTCGACTAAAGGCAGTGCTCCAGCATGGCCACAGTCAAATGACTGAAACACGTAAAAGAGTAAAAAGGTAGGTAGGGCAGGGATTAAGGAGCAGAAGGTGGTGGCGTGGGGGAGTATCCCCCCCATCCTAGAACAAATGACATGTCTAGCCAGGCTCTGTGGATATTACTGTGATGGCGTTGCCATGGAAAATGGCCAGTGACATTTCACTGCAGTAACCACTCCACCTTGTGTATCTTATTTCTCAGATGTGCTGCAGTTATTCTGATATCATAATGTATTATAAATTATGACAAGTTATTGTAAGTTAAACCAGCTTTGCTTTGGACCCAGTATATAATGATGGCCTTCATAATGATACTCATGTCGTTGTAGATCAAAGAATCCGGAAGAATAATGGACAAAGACTGCAATAAATATTGCTATTCAGCAAGAAATCTTATTTAAAATTGTCTGGATTCTTCCAGTTCCAGATATATGGCAGATCTTATGATATCTCAGTTAATACAAAGCAAAGTTCTCAACCATTCTACTATGCCTGTCTTAATGCTGATCAATCAATTGGTTAATTATAAATAATTACTGGTTAAATTAATGTGGCTGAGTATATTTGTTATGTAATTCTCAGGTCAAATTAGTGTGACATAATATGTAATTAGGCTTTTTCTGCTGAGATCTACTTTGCCTTTCATCCTTTAAAGGTTGATAGAATAAGTACCAGTTGAATACTGGGGCTGATGTAATTAACTTACCCCTCCTTCGAAATTGCTGGCCCTGTGCTAAAATTTGAATCTAATATGTAACTAGGCTAGGCCTTTCAATTACTGTTATAATCTATATAATGGGTTTCTATATAATTTCCCTTTTCTTAATTTCACTCTCAAGGCTTAGTGTATTTGTGGAGGTTATGTTAAAAGACACTTGCTCAATTTTCCATACTGTGGGCTCAAGCCCTGGACATTATAAATGCAAAGTGAACTTCTTGGCTATCCAACCATGTCTGCATTTGTTTACAGTTGGTAAAAGGTGTGACTGTTTCACTTTCCATTACGCTACAAGCTATGAGCTCAACCATGATGTGTGTGTCTCACTTGTTTTCTTCCCCCTTCTGTCTGTCTGTCTATCTTTCTTATACACACACACTCACTCACACATGCTCACAGACATTCGTTTACACACTAGAACGGTTCAGGCACTGAAATCATTGATTGTCCTCCAAGACTGCTGCTATTTGAGCTCAAATGATGCTGTTTATAAAAACAAAAATAGAACAAAAAATAAAGTTTAAAAAAAAATATGAAAAATAAATTACAAGTTGTTGTTCTTAAGTGTCTGAACATCTGAGAAGATTTATTTTTAATATAATTATAATTTTTTCAGAATATTTTGATTGATTATTTATAGATTCTGTAAAGATGAGGTTAATAACCTGAAAAATCATATCATTATAAACAGGCGCAGGTATGACTGTGTAATTGAGGAGCTTGCTTCCCAACCACATGGTTTCGGGTTCAATCCCACTGCGTGGCATCTTGAACAAATGTCATCTGCTATAGGCCCTAGTTGACTAGAGCCTTGTGAGGGGATTCAGTAGAAAGAAACTGAAAAAAAGCCCATCGTGTGTGTGTGTGTGTGTAACATTGTGTTGTTCCCCCACAGCTTGACAACCCATTTGGGTTTTTATTCTTTCATTCTTTTATTTGGTTGTCACTTGACTGCGGCCATGCTGGAGCACTGCCTTTAGTCGAACAAATCAACCCTAGGACTTGTAAGCCTAGTACTTATTCATTATAAGCCTAGTAGTTATTCATTATAAGCCTAGTACTTATTCATTATAAGCCTAGTACTTATTCATTATAAGCCTAGTACATATTCTATCGGTTTCTTTTGCTGAACTGCTAAGTTACGAGGACATAAACACACTAACATCGGTTGTCAAGTGATGGTGGGAGTAGGGGCAAACACAGATACATATATACATATGGTCAGCAAACTGGATAAAATACTTTGTGGCATTTCATCCATCTTTATGTTCTGAGTTCAAATTCAACTGAAGTTGACTTACCTTTCATCCTTTCAGGGTCGACAAAATAAGTACCAGTTTGGCACTGGGGTCAATGTGATTGATTTATCCCTCTGCCAAACTTACTAGCCATGCACCAATATTCAAAGCCAATATTTTAAGGGAAATTTTTTTCGTTGTTTCTGAAGATTTTAATCCTTTTGTTACTGTATTTATTTTGTGTTTCTTTCAATTAATTTTAAATATAACAAAGAATTTAGTAAAATCATTTAGCTAGTGTTAGGAACATAAATTGTGACTAAGGTTTGGTGGAAGATTCTAATGCAAAATTTATGTAAAAAAGACCTTTGTACTACAAAGCCAGAGCCAGTTTTGGCCGGGTTGGTATCCGAAGGGCTTAAGGCTAAAACCATCTTTCCTTCATAGCATTCGTGTTTTTTTTTTCTGTTATTTTCTTTCCATGTTTGTACTATATTTCCTTTCATTCAAGCCGATCTCAACTTCATTCTTTATTCCTTTTTCTGTTTTTCTCTTCTACTTCCAGCTGGGACAGGATCCAAAGTTGTACCTGCACTTTTTTGAAGGGATATCTACCTGTGTTCGTAAACCTTACTCCTAGTGACTGAAATGTGCTGAATATTAAATTCTTCGCTGAGATTAGACAGTCTCTCTTCAATTAAAAAAAAGAAATATATATATATATATATACATATATATATATATATATATATATATATATACATATATATATATATATATATATATATATATATATATATAGAAAATTTTTCTCCTTTCTTTCTTACACACTCCTTGCCTGGCAGCGTGGCCATCCACCACAATGTCAAGGATTGCTATAGATTTAAACTATAACCTGCTGGTACATTTGTTACCAGCAGCGAGGTCCTTAAGGACTACGACTTTCTTACTTTTCACAATATTTGGATTAAATGTATGGACATTAGATATTTGTGAACCTCATTTGACGTTAAAAGGTAAGCAGAAATATCTTCTTTTTTTTTTTTTTCTATAACATCTTTCAAGTCTATACTTGTATACAGATTGGTTTTCATGTATTTATTATATGCAGCTGGTGTTGTTTTACTATCTGTGTGTTGTGCCAAACTGCTTAAGTTATGGAGACATAAACACACCAGCATCAGTTGTCAAGCAACAGCGGGGTTAAAAAAACGCTCCACACACACACACACACACATATATATATACATATATATGAAGGGCTTCTTTCAGTTTCCATCTACCAAATCCACTCACAAGGCTTTGGTCAGCCCGAGGCTGTTCTAGCAGACGCTGCATAGCCCAAGTTGCCACGCAATGGGACTGAGCCTGGAACCATATGGTTGAAAAGCAAGCCACACATATATTATATATATCATCATCATCATTTAACGTCTGCTTTCCATGCTGGCATAGGTTGGAGAATTTAACTGGGGACTGGCAAACCAGATGGCTACACTAGGCTCCAATCTGATCTGGCAGAATTTCTACAGCTGGATGCCCTTCCTAACGCCAACCACTCCAAGAGTGTAGTGGGTGCTTCTCACATGCCACCGGCATGAGGGCCAGCCTGGCAGTATAGGCAACGGCCATGTTCAAATGGTATTTTTTTACGTGCCACCTGCATATATAATGTATATATTTCATCGACCAGGATGTATAACAACTGGTCTTTATATTTATCCTTTATCTTTGGACACTAAACTCTGCTTGCGAAGACCTGTTGGGGCAAGTGAAATAAAAATCGTAATTGAACCATACTCGTTGACTGGCACCTGCGCCAGTGGAGCACTAACAGCACTGTCCGAGCGTGTTCATTGCCAGAGCAGCTGTCTGGCTTCCATGCTAGTGGTCCGTAAATAGCACCATTTGAGCGTAATCGTTACCAGCGTCGCCTTCTAGAACTTGTGCTAGTGGCACGTTAGAAAATAATTTGAGTGAGGTCGTTGCTAGAGCCGCTGGACTGGCTCCCATGCAGGTGGCACGTAAAAAAACACCATTTTGAGTGTGGCTGTTGCCAGTATTGTGTGACTGACCCTTGTGCCGGTGGCATGTAAAAGCACCCACTACACTCTTGGAGTGGTTGGTGTTAAGAAGGGCATCCAGCTGTAGAAACTCTGCCAGATCAGATTGGAGCCTGGTGCAGCCTTCTGGCTTGCCAGTCCTCAGTCAAATCGTCCAACCCATGCTAGCATGGAAAGCGAACGTTAAACGATGATGATGATGAATGATGTATATCTGTGTTGTCTTTGTGGCAGCATTAAAGAAGAGAAGTGTTTATATAACAAATGTTTTAGTGTAAACTGCTTCTCGTTTCCTGATATTGATTTCACATTCAACAAACACTGAACAACATTATGCCAAAACAATGCTGACCGACACTTCACCGAACAAAATAATGCTGACCAGCACAACACTGACCGATAATATATTGACCTACAAAATAATGAATGTCACAACACTGAACAATACAATGCTAAACTGACCAACAAATGGAGACAGACTAATCATTTGCAGTTCATCAGATCAATTATTGAATGTATAAAATGATTTATTAAAGAATAATTCTCGTAACTATAACCTTGTAGACTGATCACATATTATCCAGAATATATTTCATTTCTATTATAGCCTTTTGTTGTTATTTAGCACATACCCCCTTCAACCCCCCCCCATCCCCATGCTTCCTATCCAACAAAATTTGAATTGAATTTGCAGACTCTTGTTAGTGATGTGGCAGCTGTGACCATCATCACATTTCTCTTTTTATTTTTCACTCATAGTGTATCTAAAATTACATTATACATCATCATCATCAGGCGTAGGAGTGGCTGTGGGTGTGGTAAGTAGTTTGCTTACCAACCACATGGTTCTGGGTTCAGTCCCACTGCGTGGCACCTTGGGCATGTCTTCTACTATAGCCTCGGCCCGAACAATGCCTTGTGAGTGGATTTGCTAGATGGAAACTGAAAGAAGCCCATGTGTGTGTATATGTTTGTGTGTCTGTGTTTGTTCCCCCAACATCACTTGATCGAGAGTGGTGTGTTAACCTCCCCACAACTTAGCGGTTCGGCAAAAAACAAAGACCGATAGAATAAGTATTAGGCTTACAAAGAATAAGTCCTGGGGTCGATTTGCTCGACTAAAGGCGGTGCTCCAGCATGGCCACAGTCAAATGACTGACACAAGTAAAAGAGTAAAAAGTATAAGAGTATCATCATCATCATCATCTTTTATCATCTGTTTTCCATGCTGGCATGGGTTGGACGGTCTGACCAGAGCTGGCAAGCAAGAGAGCCGCACAACAGGAGAGCATGCTAACAATTCTTTTCTACACTATGCACAAGGCCCGGAATTTTGGGGGAGGTGGCCAGTCGATTAGATCTACTCCAGTACGCAACTGGTACTTAATTCATCAACCCCGAAAGGATGAAAGGCAAAATCGACCTAGGCGGAATTTGAACTCGGCTTACTGCCTTAACATCAATCATCTTAGCAATAATGAAGTAGTCGAAGAAAGTCTTAACTATAAAGGAGGAATGAAGCTGAAAGTGGAGATTCCAAATAGCAAATTGGTGAGACGATAATAGGTTGTTAAATCTATTTTTGCTCCTTAAGATGTCAAACATATTGTTTTGTTTTTATTTTGTCTAAACATTATCAGCTATTTGGTTGTTTGACTTCTTTTTGTCAGTTTATTGAAATTACGGCAATGTTTTACATAATGTCTACAAGCAGCTGGAATAAATTTGTACAATTCTTGTATTTATCGTGAAAAATTTCTCTGTCTTGGATTTATCTATGGTAACCTTAGCAGTAGAATTAAAAAAAGAAAATAAATAAGATACAAAAATAAAAAAGATGGTTCCACTCAAGAACATGAAGAAATGAATCCCAATTATTTAGAGAGAGAGAAAGAGAGAGAGAAGGGGATTATATATTTTTCATTTAAAAATGATCAATGATTGATTATGTTGTGGTTTAATTGTAATTCAGAAACATATTTGCAGTAAGCAAAATGTTATATCATGTTAGTTTTAATAAGACAACAATAAGAAACATTTAATTCTTTTATGCGTTTAATGTCAAGTATTCACCATGAGAAATTAATAAGATTTTCTGCTTACAGAAAATGAATAATATTAGGAAATCTAAAATGATTAATTGAATAATTATAAATACACACCCACACACTCACACATACATATAAATATGTTGCCATCCATTTACATCTGTTTCTATGTGCTGGCATGAGTTAGATGAATTGTCATAATTTAACTCAGTTCTTATTTAGAGTTATTGCCCTATTAGATGGATCAGAGTAGAGGCGCAATGGCCCAATGGTTAGGGCAGCGGACTCGCGGCCATAGGATCGCGGTTTCGATTCCCAGACTGGGCGTTGTGAGTGTTTATTGAGCGAAAACACCTAAAGCTCCACGAGGCTCCGGCAGAGGATGGTGGCGAACCCTGTTGTACTCTTCCACCACAACTTTCTCTCACTCTTACTTCCTGTTTCTGTTGTGCCTGTAATTCAAAGGGCCAGCCTTGTCACACTGTTTCACGCTGAATCTCCCCCGAGAACTACGTTAAGGGTACACATGTCTGTGGAGTGCTCAGCCACTTGCACGTTAATTTCACGAGCAGGCTCTTCCATTGATCAGATCAATTGGAACCCTCGACGTCGTATACGATGGAGTGCCAACAACAACAGCAAGATGGATCAGAGGACCATGTCTGGCACATAGGTGCACAGGATCGGTTGTGTGATGAAGAGATTAGTTTTTCTGTCGCAGGGTTCATTCCCACTGCATGGCACCTTGGGCAAGTGTCTTCTACTACAGGCTTGGACCGATTAAAACCTTGCAAGTGGATTTGGTAGTTGAAAGGATGAAAGGCAAGGTCAGCCTCGGTGGAATTTGAACTCAGAACGTAGCAACGAGCGAAATACCACTAAGCATTTTGCCTGGCGAACTAACAATTCTGCCAGCTCGCCACCTTAATAATAATAATAATAATAATAATAATAATAATCCTTTCGACTAAAGGCACAAGGCCTGAAATTTTGGGGAAGGGTCTCTGTGATTATATAGACCCCACTGGTTCTTAATTTATCAACTCCGAATGGATAAAAGGTAAAGTCGACCTCGACAGAATTTGAACTCAGAACATGGTGATGGGCAAAATACTGCTAAGCATTTCGCTCAGCATCCTAACAATTCTGCCAACTCATTGCCTTGATGATACTATATAATGCTGGTTCAGTGGCCTTTTACTCTAGAGTTGCCCACAGTATGCGGCAGTAATTTCTTCAGATTAGTCAGAATTGGTCTGGATCTTGTATTAAAAAAAAAAAGCAGTCACAGACTCTGGAAATTCCAGCAAAGCACACCGCTTCGCTGTCTTGAACAAACTCCTGCCCTACTGCATTCTACTTTTTCTTTTGAATACTCCTTCCTTGGATGGTTACACAATAGCTTATACACACATGCACATACATATATTTAATTATATACACTCACACATATATATATATATATACCTTTATGTGTGTTCAACAGTGCTGTAAAGCAGTAGACTGAATTATAAGTCGGAAGTAGATTTGTTTTTTTCTTTTGTTTGTTTTCCAATTTTACTGTCACATAATTTCACTGTGTATATATAAACTACCTACTTAAACACATCTAAAAATACAAATGATATACATACAAACACACAACACATGAACTAAACGCACGCACACATGCTAATGTCGACACATACCTACGCAGAAAAATTTATTTGTGTAACAACAGGAAATTCTTGAACTTCATGATAAAAGACCCTTACCTCATCAGCTATGCACACATACATATGCATACACATATATACAAGAAGACTGGTAATCACACACATGTTATATACAGACATTGTATATGTACACATTAACACATACACATGTACACACATATATATGTGTGTGTATATGTGTAATTTCCTCTGTTTAAAGTTAGCAACAAATTAAATGTTAGTCATACATGTACCCACTGTGGATGTATAATGACTGAGATGGCGGTCCTCTGATGTCACCGGTTCGTGTGTGCATGTGTATATATATATATATATATATATATATATATATATATATATACACATCCGTATGAGTGAGTGTGTGGTATTTTTGCCGATGGGGTCAGTGGTAAGTGTGCGTATGAAAGGTTACAAATTACATTAGTCATTTTCGTATTCCATTCGCCTGTGTTTATAACTCACCCCGTGTGTGTATGCATGTATATATACATACATAGTGTATATATATATATATATATATATATATATATATATATATATATATATATATACACTATGTGTGTGTGTGTTGAAGACATTATAAGCACTAACTTGGCACAGAAAAAGAACAGGCGATCTGACAAAGGAAACTGGTGCCAGACATTCTATTTTGTAATTAGTAACCTGGTCATATATCATGCTGTACACACACACACATATATATGTGTATATATATATATATATGTATACACACACATATAGAGATTCATGTCGCGTCAGATATATTATTTCTTTTTCTGTTCCAAGTCAGTGTTTATAATGCCTTGTATCAGTTGTATTTAAAATCTTGGCTGTTAGTTTTGAATAAGAACGTGTGTGTGTGTGTGTGTGTGTGTGTGTGTGTGTGTGTTAGCAGAACTGCAAGAATTTGGTGGTTTCTCTATTCTGTGTAAATTTAAGCCATTCTATGACTACCACTCTCTTTTGCTATAGGTATAAAAATGGCACATTTCTGATATTTGATCTAATC
>NC_142935.1:24612250-24617250 GCF_046866305.1 Octopus bimaculoides
TTTAATGCTCTTAACGTCTTCCTGCATTTTCCATTCTCTCCTTCTCTCTCACTCTCTCTCTCTCTCTCTCTCTCTCTTCCTGCTTGTCTCTTCCTCACCATCACTCTCTCAACCTCTGACCCTTCCACCCCCCCCCGACACTTTCTCTGTCCCTACCCCTATACCTTCTCTCCCTCTTTTGACCCTCCAACAAGTGAATAATTACTCAACCTCACCTCATCCATTTCCCCTTGGTTTGCAGTCATCTCTACCATGGCCACCAGCACCATCACCACCATCATCATCACCACCACAGTCACTACCATCATCAGTGCCACCACCACCACCATGACCACCACTACCATCACCACCACCACCATCATCACTGCCACCACCATCATCACTGCCACCACCATCACCACAGTCACCACCATCACCACAACTACCATCATCATCACTGCCACTACCACCACAACCACCGCCACCACCACAACAACTACCACACAACCACCGCCACCACCACCACCATCATCATCACCACCACCATCACGAACCCAACCTTTAAACCTTGTCAACCATTAAACTAACCAACCAACCAACCAACCAACCAACCAACCACCCCTCCCACTCACCTTGTCATATTTAGTTATTTTTTTCTTTGTTTTCCAATTAATATTTTTTATTCCTCCCACTCTTAGGAGTAGGGGGGGGGGAGGACTTCTATCCCCTACTTCCCACCTTTTACCTCTTCAATTTTTCAGTCCTTCCACAATTCCCCTTCTCTTCCATCCACCCCCTTCCATCTTTGGTGACTCTTTTCCTCCTCTTCCTCCTCCTCTGCTTCCCCACAATTTAATTTTATTTTTTACTATGTCACCTCACTCCCTCTAAATCCGTTTCCTCTCACTAATACTCTCCTTCTGTTTCTGTCTCACTTTTTCCTTGTTTCTTCATCATTTTTACCCCTCTTCCACCACCACCACCACCACCACCCCTATACTGCTCTACGACCTCTCTTTCTCCCATTCTAATTGATGCCTCCCACCCTGATGCTTGTCCATCCTATCTCTTCTTCCTTCCTTCCTTCCTTCCTTTCTTCGTTCCAGTTATCATTTCTTTCTCATCCCTATGTGGTAGAATATTTGGGTCAGATATCATCATCATTATCATTTTATCATCATCATCATCATCATCACCATCATTTAATGTTTGTTTTTCCATGCTGGCATGGGTTGCATGGTTTGACCGAAAAGCTGTCGGAGAGCTGCACCAAGTTCCGATCTGATTTGGCTAGGTTTCTATGCCCTTCTACTGAAAATAAATTTCAGTAAATTTTCTGTATCTTTGTGCAGCTGAAGATTACTCTGCATTTTACATTCAATGGCACGTGTAAAGACATTCGAGCGAGATCGTTGCCAGTGCCGCTGGACTGGCTCCTGTGCAGGTGGCACGTAAAAGCACTCACTACACTCTTGGAGTGGTTGGCATTAGGAAGGGCATCTGGCTGTAGAAACTGTGCCAAATCAGATTGGAGCCTGATGTAGCCATCCGGTTTCACCAGTCCTCAGTCAATGATGATGTAATGCTCACATTGCTTAAATAAATGGAGTCGCATGAAACGATCGTACTGCATTAACCTGGAATATCCTTGTTGCTTATTTTGATATATATATATATATATGTGAATGCATATATATGCATGCACAAATTCATGTATATATGCATGCATACACATAGTTATGCATATATGTATGTATGTATGTGTGTATATCTATTTGTTTGTGTGTTTGTGTCTCTGTCTGTGTATGCATGTACATATATCTATATGTATGCATTATATAAATTCACTGCAGTTTCTGTTCTATTCCCCACCTCCACTTTCTTTTCTCCCCACCTTTTAATACAAGCAAACAAACACTTGCTTTACACACATCGCAGCATAACCCTTCACCTACTCTCCACCCCATTGCTCTCATCAACTAATTAATTAGCTGAAAGACATCAAATTCTACAACTGGACATTGTCATTTGTCCATCCCCAAAATTCTTCACCAAGTAACAGCTTATTAGGCCTCCAGTGTATTCTCTGTAAATAATAATTCTTATGCACTATGCACTAATGAATCTGATTTTCACTAGCAGATGTTCATGGTTGCTCTACTGCTTTACCCCCCACCATTCTTTGCATGTCACCCCACTGACTGACAAAATAGACTTAGCCACTTCATATACATACATACATACATACATACATATAGACACATACATGCATATGTACATATATATACACACACACACACACACATATATATACACATATATACATAAATATACACATATATGCATAAATATATATGTATGCATATATGTGTATGTATATATATATATACTTACATATATATATGCATATATGTGTAAGTATATATATATATATATATATATATATATATATATATATATGCATATGTGTGTAAGTATATATATACATACATGGATATATATATATATATGTATGCACAGTTTCTTACTTCTTTATTGCTCACAGGGGGCTAAACATAGAGGAGACAAACAAGGACAGTCAAAGGGATTAAGTCGATTAGATCGACCCCAGTGCATAACTGGTACTTAATTTAGCAACCCCGAAAGGATGAAAAGCAAAGTCAACCTCGGTGGAATTTGAACTCAGAATGTATTGGCAGACCAAATACCGCTAAGCATTTCACCCGGTGTGCTAACGTTTCTGCCAGCTCGCTACCTTTTGAATTGACTGGACGGGACCCCGGGACAATGAGATCCTGGGGCTGCAATGTGCATTTGAGGTGTCGATGTTCACTGAGTCCTACAATTCGCATTAGTTCACACGGATAGCCGCGCTCTTCATCGATGGACAAACTGAGTGATCCCACGTCCAGTTCTGTCTCCCACGGTTTCTGTCTCCCAAATTCACTCAGAAGACATTGGTCAGTCTGGGGCTATCCTAGAAAACCCCTGTCCCAAGGTACCTTGCACACTTTCTTACGTACCTTATTAATCTGCCCTCTTGTGGAGGCATGTGGCTTAGTGGTTAAGTTGTTGGACCCATGATGGTAAGATTGTGATTTCGATTCCTGGACTGGCCGATACGGTGTGCTCTTGAGCAAAACACTTCGTTTTTTTGTTGCACCAGTCCACTCAGCTGGCAAAAATGAGTAACCCTGTGATGACCAGTGTCCGGTCCAGGTGGAGAATTTATATGGTATGGAATCTGAGAAATCGGCCCTTATGAGTGAGCATGACTCAAGAAGGTAACCTTTACTTACTTTACTCATGATAGCAACATTGAGGTTTCAATTCCTGGTCTGGGCGATGTGCTGTGCTCTTGAGCAAAACACTTCATTTCTTTGTTGCTCTAGTGCATCCAACTGGGAAAAGTGAGTAACCCTGCGATGGACTGGCGTCCCATCCAGGTGGAGAAAATACGCACCATGGAAACCAGGAAACCGGCCCCGTGATTCTGTATGACTCAGGGAGGACCTTTATCCTATCCTAAGCATAGAACATGGACATTAAATGATGGTGATGATGATGATGATGATATGCGTATGTATCTAAATGTCACCAAATTAATGATGGATAAAGCTACATGTATGCATATATATATGCTTGTGCGTACAAAATAAAGATAGAGAAAGAGCCAGAGAAGGAGAGAAAGGGTGGAGGTTGGAAAATGATTTATCATAGTCTGGTCACATTTGCTATTCATTGTTCTCATTGTAGATTATCTTTGTAAATTAATCCTCCCACTAATTTAATCTCTTTTATAGTTTATAACGGATACATCAAACTATGTTTTCCGTTTGATGTTCCCAGCTAATTGACAAGTCTCACTGGCTGGCACAAGGTCATCAGTGTAATCAATAGAATAATTACTGCAAAATGAAAAATATGATACCATTGTTTACTGATGTTCTTGGGTGGTGGCGCAATGACCCAGTTGTTAGGGTAGCGGACTCGCAATTGTAGGATTGCGGTTTCGATTCCCAGACTGGGCATTGTGAGTGTTTATTGAGCAAAAACACATAAAGCTCTGTGAGGCTCCAGTAGTGGGTAGAGGTGAACCCTACTGTGATCTTCCTCTCTCTATTTCTTCCTCTTTCTGTTGTACCTGTATTTCAAAGGACCGGCCTTGTCACACTCTTTGCCACGTTGAATCTCCCCGAGAACTATGTTGCAGCACCGCCTTAGTCGAGCAAGTCGACCCCAGGACTTATTCTTTGTAAGCCTAGTACTTCTTGTATCAGTCTCTTTTGCCAAACTGTTAATGTTACTGGGACGTAAACACACTAGCATCGTTTGTCAAGCGATGTTGTCGCCCCACCCCAACATCGCTTGACAAACAATGCTGGGGGGGGGCGACAAATACAGACACAAACATATACACACACACACACATACATACATATATATATATATATATATATATATATATATATATATATATATATATATATATATATTATATATATATACAACAGGCTTCTTTCAGTTTCCATCTACCAAATCCACTCACAAGGCTTTGGTCGGCCCAAGGTTATAGTAGAAGACACATGCCCAAGTTGCCACGCAGTGGGACTTGACCCGGAAACATGTGGTTCGTAAGCAAGCTACTTACTACACAGCCACTCCTACGCCGCAACACAGTCACTCCTACGCCTTCACATAAACATATGTACACATGCATTTATATGTGCATGGTTTCATTACACTCTCACTAATAGAAGCATTTAAAATAATCTTTATAACTTTGCCAATTTGAAAGAAAACATTTCTTTTAGTTTTAACATTTGCCTGTTTCCAAATCCACTGCTGTGAAATGTAAATTCAGTTTGCTGCAGTCTTTAATTGTACCAGCCATATATTGCCAACAAAACAAGCGACATGTTTGTTCTAGTGAAGCTGTAGTGTTTAAAAAACTTCTGCAACTAATTACACAATAAACAATACACGTTATTTCTTTATTTTTGTTATCAAATGAGAAATTC
>NC_142935.1:24622250-24654750 GCF_046866305.1 Octopus bimaculoides
TGTGTGTGTGTGTGTGTGTATATGTTTATATACACATATGTGGGAGTGCTGAATAGTTCCTGGTTTTGGGTAAAAGAAAATGGAGGAGGATCAGTTAATTATGATTTTATCCAACATGACCCCTTCTCAGATTCTCACACTTATTGCAGTTGCCCTTCAGTTGTTCTAAGCCCTGTAAAAGAACTCAGAAGGTAGGGCCTCCTGCCTGGCCTTTCAAAATACCCTTAAAGCCAGTAACGTTTCAACACCCACTTGTATATATACATACATGCGTTGCCCCATTGTTTGTAGATAATCATGAATTTTAACAGCTGCAAAGTTCTTCTGTGAGGCCCAGGATTGTTTAATGTTTCACAAAGCCATTAACGTTTTGCAAAAGAAAGGCAATGCTGACAAATTTTAGCACTGTCGTTTTCACAGTTTACATTTGAATATAAAGAACCGGAACATTCTGGTGGTTCCGTTTAGCCATCAATCAGAATTGATGATTTCTTTCTATTGATCCTTAAAATTATGAAAGGCAGAGTTGGACTTGATGGGATTTGATCTCGCAACAAAGAGAGTTAGAACAAATATTATGAGGCTGTCTGTGTGTTGCCCTAACAACTCTGCCATTTCACCATAGATACATGCAATCCCACACACACCATACCTTGCATATACGCACACAACACACATGCATCACACACAACAAACACACACACAAACACCTTACTCATGTGTTTAATGCAGACACATTCAATGCAACACACGCATACAACACACACACAACACACTTTCAACACAACTCGCACATGCAGCACAACACGTGCATACAGCACACCCATTCAACACAACACACACATACAGCACAATACATAGACATCCAACACAGCACAATACACATTCAATACACATTCAACACATACAACACAACACAGACATTCAATGCAACATGCATTCAACACAACACATACAACACAACACATGCATTCAACACATACACAAACAGCACACACAACAGAAACCACAACACAACACACAAAACACACACGCTACAACACAACACAACACAACACACCTCACCTTACACAGACACACAACCAACCATTTTTTATATACTTGAATACATTATTAAGCACATAACATCTCTTAAGCAGAAGGCCGAGAGGTAGGGGGGGGGCTGGTATTTGGGCTGATGAGAAATTTCTGTTGCTTTTGCTGTTGTTGTTGTTGTTGTTGTTGTTATTGCTGCTGCTGCTGCTGCTGCTAATGTTAATATTGTGCTGCTGATGATGCTGTTGTTGTCACATTAGTGTTTAACCTCTGATGGCATAAAAATTCCCTGCATTCATGCCATAGATAAATTAGTGACACAGGACATTTATTAATGTTTAAGTGGGTGGTATTTGGTGGTGGTGGTGGCGGTGGTGGCGGTGGTGGCGGTGGTGGTGGCGGTGGTGGCGGCGGTGGCGGCGGTGGTGGTGGTGGTGGCGGCGGCGGTGGCGGTGTTGGCGGTGGCGGCGGTGGCGGCGGTGGCGGCATGGGCAGCGGCGGCGGCGGCGGTGGTGGTGGCGGTGGTGGTGGTGGCGGTGGTGGTGGCGGTGGTGGTGGTGGTGGTGAGGTTCCTTAGAGCTGCAGCTGGAATGCGTGAGGTAGGTGGCTGCTACCATCTTGCATAGCATGTCCCTAAGGTCACGCAGCTGGTGACCTTTGTATTATTTAATGGAGCTCTGAGGGGAGAAGTTAGTAGGAGTAAAAGAAAGACACAGGGTTTGGAGAGAAGGAGAGAAAGAGGACAAATGATTGAGAGAGAGAGAGAGAGAGAGAGGGCTGAGGAAAAGATAGAGAATGTGCATGAGAGAGATGGAGGAAGTAGAGATGGTATGGATGGAGAAATTGTGTGTGTGTGTGTGTGTGTGTGTGTGTGTGGACAGACAGATAATCACAGAGGGAGATAATCAGACAGATAGATAATTAGACAGGAAGTCAGGTGGGTAGGTACTTAGCTTGATAGCTAGAAGTTTAGTTGGAAAGAGAAAGACATGAAATTATTGTGAACACATGTGTATATATATATATATATATATATATATATATATATATATATATATATAATATAATATATATATATATATATATGTATATATGTATAGGTGCAGGAGTGGTTGTGTGGTAAGAAGATTGCTTACCAACCACATGTTCAACTCGGTTCAATCCCACTGTGTGGTACCTTGGGCAAATGTCTTCTGCTATAGCCTCGGGCTGAGCAAAGCCTTGTGAGTGAATTTGGTAGACGGAAACTGAAAGAAATCCAGTTGAACATGTGGTTGGTAAGCTAGCTATTTACCACACAGCCACTCCTGCACCTATACATGTATATATGTATGTATATATATATATATGTGTATGTATGTATGTATATATGTATGTATGTATATATATATATATATGTGTATGTATATATCCATGTATGTATATATATATAGGATATTTTTTAAAACGGGGGCCACATTTTTCATTAACGAAACACTTTGAAACTTGGAACACTGGTAGAATGTGTCATATAAAACATCTTTTTCTCTTAGTCTTCTTTAAAAAAAAAGAAATCCATAAATTATTCCATGTTGAAGTTGTCGTATTTCTGTAATTTCAACCAATCACTGACGTCCATTCAGCCGATATACATTAAGTGCCGACTACATAAACAAACGATTCTGAAACAATTAACCCTAACCCTAACCGTAGGGTTAGGGTTAAAGCAAATTTAATATGAAAAAAGCAAATAAAACGAAGAATCGCAAAAACACTACGTAAAACATTAATGAAACATGTGGCCCCCGTTTTAAAAAAGATCCTATATATATATGTGTATGTATATATGTATGTATGTATATATATATATGTATATATATATATATATATATATATATATACACACATATATGTATATATATATACACATACATATGTGTTCACAATAATGGCAACAGGAAGAGCAATCCAACTGTAGAAAATTTATCTCAATAAATTTCATTTGACATAAGCAAGCAAGGTGAAATAATGAAATGATGATGATGATGGTGGTGGTGGTGATGGAGGGGGGAAGGATGAGGAAGAGGTGGAGGTGTCTCACTGGATATATATATTTTTTTACCACAACTTGCGTAGACTGAACCCAGATTACCATATTATAATCTAGGATTAATCTATTGAACATTGCCCTTCTTTTTTATTATGATGGTTGCATGTGTTTGAGTTGAGAGAGATTTCGAGCTGCTATTTCTAGCAGATTGAGTGATATGTAGAGGCTGTCTCATTCACTGGTGCATGCAGATGTATGTAGAAACCTATTAGTTAAATATCGAATTTTCATTGAATAATTTTCTTCCTATAATAGCCTCGTTTTTTTTTTCCCTCCTTTTACCGACACAGCTTAAAAGTCAGCATGTAGACATTCTTTGAGGAAAAGAAAAAAAAATCAATAAGAATACCATTTATTGACATAAAATCTAACAACAAAGAAAGAACTGACATCTCAAAAATAAATGGTCCAACACTCTAAAAACAAAAAGAAAGAAAATAAATATTTGCATACAATTTAGAAATTCTGTTCACTCACCTATTCCTCCATTTTGGCTGGAACTAAAATCTGTTGCTGATGTTGTTGAGCTTTGAATCAATCCTGATCAAGCAAATCTAGTGGTCAAAGACATTCCAACTGTGACCTTTTTGCATTTTTTCCATTTTTCAGTTTTAGTGTATAAGAACAACATTGATGTTTTTGTTTTTTTTTCCCTTCTGTGGTTGCTAATTTTAGCATGTCAAAGAACCCAGTAGTTGCTTCAAGCTTCTATTTGGTTTAGTGGTGGTGGTGGTGGTGTGTGTTTGTGTCTGTGTGTGTGTGTGTGTGTGTGTGTGTGTGTGAGAAAAGCACTCGGTCCACTCTGTGAGGGTGGCTGATGTTAAGAAGAGCATCCAGCCACATACTCGGAATCTTGGGGTTAGTAGCCCCAAGATTCCGAGTTTGATTCCAGGCAGTGACCTCAATAATAATAATAATAATAATAATAATAATAAAAATAATAACAACATGGAAAAATACCTTAAGAATGAGAACCCAGGTTCGAAATTTCCCCATGTCACCTGATGAAGGCTGGAGAATATGTCAGCCGAAACGTTGTGTTAACAACAAACAAGATGAGGACAAATATCTGTCAAATGTAAATAATGTAAATGATACACAGAGATATATTGTGGCTTCTCTAAGCTTTTTGAGTGTCTTAATGTACCAGAAAATCATGGAGAAGGATATCCTTGTCACCCACCAAAAAACAGTCACCGTAACTTTCTGTGCTTATTGCTGGCTCTTGAACTTTTTAGGTCTAAGAGGGGAGTCGTGATGCCAAACCTTAGTCATAGCCTTTATTTCTGGATCAAAAAATTCCATTTCTGTTTCATCACTGTCACCAGAATCGGAAAAAAAAGAAAAAAAAGCACATCTTCATTGGCCTCAAAATGCTTCCAGTGGATCAGAACCGACTTCCATCATTCTCTTCTTCCATCATTCTATACTTCACAAATCAGCCTCAGGACTTGTTCTTTGTATACCTAGTACTTATTCTACTGGTCTCTAAGCAATTGGGACTTAAAGGCACCAGCATTGTTTGTCAAGTGATCTCAGGAGGACAAACACAGACACACAAACGTATACACACACATACATATATACATATATATACCATGGGCTTCTTTTAGTTTCTGTCTACCAAATCCACTCACAAGGCTTTAGTTGGCCCAAGGCTATAGTAGAAGACACTTGCTCAAGGTGCCACACAGTGGGACTGAACCTGGAACCATGTGGTTGGTAAGCAAGCTTCTAACCACACAAAGAGGGTACTCTTTAAATATACTTTCTGACTCTCAGAGTCTTCCACAATACACCGTAAACCTTTGTGACTTACTGGCACTCCGTCGATTACAACAGTGAAAGTTCCAGTTGATCCGATCAACGGAACAGCCTACTTATGAAATTAACATGCAAATGGCTGAGCATTCCACCAACACACAAACCTTTTACATAGTTCTTAAGGAAATTCAGCATAACATGGAATGTGATAAGGCTGGCCCCTTTAAATTACAGGTGCAACTCACTTTTGCCAGGTGAGTAGACTGGAGCAACATGAAATAAAGTGTCTTGCTCAAGGGCATAATGTGCTGCCAAGAATTGAACTCATGACCTTGATTGAGAGCCAAATGCCCTAACCACTAAGCCACTTGCCTTCACCAAAGCATTGTGACTGCAACCCAGATGTGCAGCAAACTCACAGATTGTGACTCAACTGTTCATGCAAATCATTTTGTCCACTCACTGGTGATTTTTGTGAGTGGTTGTACTTAATGGTTGCCCCCCCCCCCCCCCAACACCCTGTGGCGTTCATCTTCAACACCTGTCAACAACCTGTAAGCTTTTATTGCTGCCTGACAGCCTGTACCCCACCTTCATTTTAGAACTCCTGTGATGTCATGTTGCTTCTGCATGGAACCATCGTTATATGTCAGGTGTTGCACGAAGAAGACTTGCTAACAGAGGATGAGTACTTATTCTGCAAGTCTGTGCAATGTGAACCAAACTGTCAGTTAACAAAATAATTATCCTTACTTTTGCATTACTTTCAGCCCATGTGTATATGTGTATATGTGTGTGTGTGTGTGTGTGTGTGTGGGTGAGTGTATGTATATGTATTGTGTGTATACTTACATATATATTTGTGTATGTGTGTGTATAGCTTTTCATAATATAAATCAGTGAAGGATATAAAAATCATTGACAACTTAACCTGTCCCACCTCCACTTCCTTCACATACCCTCCCATAAAGAAAAAAGAAACCTAAAAAAACCATGCTTTAGAAATGATAACTTTTGATATGTTTGTTCAGCATCAAGTTACAGACACATGCTTGTCACTGTCAGAAATACAGTGAGTGATTGGTCTGTTGTAAACCACTGAATGATGTTTACATTTAGAATGTAAATATAGAAGCATTAAAGAATATGTAAATAAGTTTTTTATTAACAATGTATCTCAAAAGCAAATTCGGCTATAAATAGTTATTCGTAATACATTGCTAGGTGAATGCTTCTAATTTGGATGGTTGAAAATCAGAAGGTTACTCTGGTGTAATTGGTGCCATGTTTATATAGGTTTCAAAATGGGCACAATGAAGAACACTGGATTAAAATATTAAAACATGCAGTCAAATTACTGAAACAAGTAAAAGAGTAAAAGAGTATTATTAGTTAATTAAGGCTGTGAGCTGGCTGAATCATTAGCACATGGAGCAAAATGCTTAGCGGCATTTTATCTGTCTTTACATTCAGTGTTCAAATTCTGCTGAGGTAGACTCATCCGTTGGGGTTGATAAAATGAGCACCAGTTGAGCACTGGGGTTTATCTAATTGATTAGCTCCCTCCCTCAAAACTACCAGCCTTGTGTCAGAAACTAATAATGGTGCATTCTGTTCACCAATTTTAATATTAGATCATCATCATCATTGTTTAACGTCCGCTTTCCATGCTAGCATGGGTTGGACGATTTGACTGAGAACTGATGAAACCGGATGGCAACACCAGCTTCCAATCTGATTTTGCAGAGTTTCTACAGCTGGATGCCCTTCCTAATGCCAACCACTCAGAGAGTGTAGTGGGTGCTTTTACGTGTCACCCGCATGAAGGCCAGTCAGGCGGTACTGGCAACGGCCACGCTCAAAATGGTGTATTTTATGTGCCACCAGCACAAGAGCCAGTCCAGGGGCACTGGCAACGATCTCGCTCAAAAATCTTACGACGGCCAGTCAGGTGGTACTGGCAACGGCCACGCTCAAACTGGTGTATTTTATGTGTCACCCGCACAAGAGCCAGTCCAGGGGCACTGGCAATGATCTCGCTCGAAAATCCTATGAAGGGCCAGTCAGGCGATACTGGCAACGAAAAAAAAAAAAAAAGGTAATAATGGAGACATTGTCATTTCATGTCCCCTTTTCAAGCTTGTATGGCTCAGATTGAAATTTGTTGAGGCAGATCTTTTACAGCTGGGTGCTCTCCCTATTGTCAACCATAATATATTTCCAGCTAAAGTAATTATTTCACCATGGGCAGGCATGTTTTCTATGGAAGACTGGAAACAAACAACCTCACTTGTATGATGAAGATGCTCGTTTATGACCATCATGTGCTGTCAAGACAAGGATACACTCAACCACACACACACGGTCACAAGTACATACACACAATGGGCCTCATTCAGTTTCTGTCTATCAAATCCATTGAGAAGGCTTCAGTCTATCTGGAGCTATTATGAAAGGCACTGGGCTAAGGGACTGAACCTAAGTCCACATGGTTGGGAAGCAACCTTAACCACACAGCCATCTCCTTCTCTCCCTCTATCTCTCCTCTTTCCCCCTCCTTCACCCCCTCTCTTCCTCTCTTCCCCTCTCTTCCTCTCTTCCCCTCTCTCCACACATGCACAAACACACACACATATATATACATATATATAACCTTCTCTCACACAATGAACTTCTTTCTCTTTTTGTCTCCCTAATCCACTCACAAGGCTTTTGATTGGCCTGGGGCTATAACTGTAAAATAAAATTAAATTAAAAAAAAGGAAATTTTAAAATCACAATTGATTCTGTGATTAAGCTATTCTACTCACCTACCCCATACAAATATCAAAAACAAAAATATATCTTAAACAGTTTAAAAATACAAAGCATTGGAAACTAAAACCAAAATAAAACAAACAAAAAACACCCAAAACAGACCAGCATTTTCTTGTAACAAGTTTACATGTTCAATTTAAACTCCAAACCTTAAGTGCACTTCAATGAAATCTTTCTTATTGGGCTACTTTCTCACTGCACTTAAATCTTTGTTATTTTATCCCTAAGGAGCCAGCTAACATTTCAGCCGATTATATTTAATTCATTCTTTATTGTCTTAATGTCAAAACTGCTTTCTAATCTTAATTTTTTTTGACTCCCTAGTGAATGGTCGTGCCAAGGTGTTGTTGAATTTGGAAATATTCCAAATTAGGGGACATTATGAATTTTTTTCTTGTTTTATTTTATTTTATTTTTCTTTCAATGAAAAATGATTGACAGTGACAATAAGTTGAAAGTTCAGTTGTACTTTTAAAAAATTACAAAGGACCATTTTGGGGTCAGGCAGTGATGAACTATTGACAGATGAATCTTGATGCATTCCAGTCCAAAAGATATGTGTTTGTGTGTGTGTTTGTGTGTGTGTGTGTGTGTGTGTGTGTGTGTGTGTGTGTGTGTGTGTGTGTGTGTGTGTGTGTGTGTGTGTGTGTGTGTGTGTAAATATTAAAGTGTCTACAAATCTGATTGACTCACTTGATAAAAAAGAAAGAAATGATATTGTAGAATTAATTACCAGGTGAGGAATTAATCCAGAATTTCTTAAGAGTTTACTCACTAATCTGAATAACCTGGGAAATGCCAAGAGACTAACTCAGCATTTTCCAGCCTTTTCTCTCCTGAGAAATCCTCATATTCTACATCTTTATGAAGCCCTATGTAAAAATTATTATATATAAATATTTTTAATTTTGTTAGAGATTAAATAAAGGATAAAACTGTCTAAGAATGTGTTTGGTATGGCAATACTAGATCTATTTGATGCCACAAAGAAGCAAACTTTTTGATCAGTTCAAATATCTTCATCATCATCATCATCGTTTAATCTCTGCTTTCCATGCTAGCATGGGTTGGACGATTTGACTGAGGACTGGTGAACCAGATGGCTACACAAGGCCCCAATCTGATTTGGCAGAATTTCTACAGCTGGATGCCCTTTCAAACACCAACCACTCCGAGAGTGTAGTGGGTGCTTTTACGTGCCACTGGCACGAGGGCCAGTCGGGCAGTACTAGCAATGGCCATGCTTAAAATGGTGTATTTCATGTGCCACCTGCACAGGAGCCAGTCCAGCAGCACTGGCAACGACCTCGCTCGAATATTTTTTCACGTGCCAAGAAGGCGACGCTGGTAACAATCATGCTCAAATGGTGCTATTTACGTGCCACTGGCACGGAAGCCAGACAGCTGCTCTGGCAACGATCACACTCGGACGGTGCTCTTAGCGCTCAACCCATATATAGGCTGTTTTCACTGCAGTTTGCCATGGAGAAAAATTCTTGCTTTAGGCAAAAGGTACAAGACACAGTCATTTCAGAACAACTCCTGTGCACAAATATGTCCCAAACATATTTGAAATGATCATAAAGTTTATTTCATAATACTGCTTCATATGCCACAAAGATGATTTAAGAATTTTCATCGTGACCAAATCCTCTTTCAATTCTCATGGTTTCCTTACCTTGGGGAATAACTTGTGTGTCATCCTCATCATTATTAACCCTTTAAAGTTCGAAATTTCCCCAATACACCTGAAGAAGGTTGGAGGGTATATCAGCCGAAACGTTGTGTTAGCAACAAACAAGATGAGGAGAAATATCAGTCGAATGTAAATAATGTAAATAATGTACAGAATTCCTCATCTCTTAAATATAGAACTGAACTGGTGTCATGTTTACACAGAAATTTGGAAATGAAGGACATTATTTGTATGTCAGTAATGCTTATTTACAACAAGTTCACAAAAACAAGGACGTATTAACACACACTTTAAAAAATTTTCTTTTTATATCTAGTTTCAGCTCACGAGCTGAGGCCATGCTGGGGCACCACCATTTGGTGTTGCTGCATAACTTTACTTCATGAATGCTTTTTAGGAATTGACATTTGGTGCACGAGGGAGTTTGATGCTGCTGCCATCATCTGCACCTCCTGCTGCGAAGTCGGTTCATCTGGGACACTTGACAGTAAGAGGTCCAGTTTTATTTTGAAGACACCTCCCCCCCCCCATGCAGGTCTTTCATGTCCTTTGGGAGGATATTGAAGCTGTGGACCTCTGAAGCCCAGGCTATTACAGTTTCTTGTCCTACATCTGGATGGCAAATTTGGAGTCCTTGGCACTATGCAGTGGCGCCCAGTTCTAGTATTTGTGTAACTCTCGATGCCAAAGTTTGGGACAAGTCCTTCCAGGATTTTCCAGACTGACCACCATTGTACACTACTGACCCACCCATATTATCCAAAGATGTCCACTACATTACTGTAACATAATATCACTGTACAGCATATATTTATCTGTCCGAGAGCTTCATAGCCAAATGTCCGTGACCGGACTGTACTGTACTGAAATATAACATCAGTGTACAGTAGTGTTGTAATAAAAAGACTTCATTAAATATGTATTCTATCAATAATTAGCTTTAATAATTAGCTCTAATAATTAGCTACTATCATTGATTGAGAAATCAATAGATTTATGATGTTCACTATTTTACTCTTTTACTGAATAAAAAAAATAATAATAAATGAAATATGTGATAAAATAAAAGGGGATAGAGGGGGGAAAGAAAGAGAGAGGGTGATTAGTGGTGGGAGAATGAGCTGATGTGGAGAGGAAGGAGAAACAATGATGGAAGTGTAAGACAAAGCAGAGAGATGGGGGAGAGAGAGACAGAGATGCTAAAGACAGAGGAGGGGAAGAAGAGGCTTAAATAAGGTGAGAGAGGGAGAGAAAAAAGGGGAGGGTTATTGAAGGTGAAAAACAATCCAATTGTTATATATATATGTGAGTATGTGTAAGTATATATATATGTGTGTGTAAGTATATATATATGTGTGTGTGTGTGTGTGTATGTATATGTAATGAAGCAAAGTTATAACAATGTTAAATGAGAAATGAAAGAAGCATAAAAACAAGAGGAAAATTCAGACGAAGAAATTTTTCACATTTTGATCAGTAATAACAATCGTACATGTGTATGTGTGTGTGTGTATTTATATGTTATAAATGTATATATATATATATTCTTATATTTATATATGTATATATACATACATATATATATATATATATATATATATATATATATATATTCTGTTATGTCTGGAGAGAGTCATTTTCTTTTTGTACCTTATAATTTAACACACTCACCGGTAAAATTTCCACTTATTGCTTATTTTTCTTTTAGGAAAATAAAAAAAGAAATAAGTGGAAATTTTACTGGTGAGTGTGTTAAATTATAAGGCACAAAAAGAAAATGACTCTCTCCAGACACAACAGAATATGCTTCAACACATGAACTCACATAAAGGATCTTGCAAACCAAATCCCAAAACGAAACATCATCATCATCATCATCATCGTTTAACGTCCGCTTTCCATGCTAGCATGGGTTGGACGATTTGACTGAGGACTGGTGAAACCGGATGGCAACACTAGGCTCCAATCTAAATTTGGCAGAGTTTCTACAGCTGGATGCCCTTCCTAACGCCAACCACTCAGAGAGTGATGAAACATGTTATTGTAAATTAGACAAATTGAGAAAAGAGTGCTCAATGTATGTTGTAGAGAATGTCATTTTGATTGAAACTGTAACTGTGACATTGTGTTATGTCTGAGTTTCATGCCACTGTGATCTTCAGGCAAGAACAAGTTGGTGTTGCTGGTGTATCTTGATCTTTCCATGTTTATGGTTTTTTAGGGTATTTCGTGGTTGTTTATGCAATTTTTGTGAGGTGATGTGGTGTTTGTGTTTCATGCCATTGTCTAAGGAGGGCTTTAATATTAATTTAAGACTGATTGGTGATGGAACTCTCTCTCTCTATATATACATATTTGTGTACATATACATGTGTGTATGTATATGTTTACATATTTATGTATATATGTATACTTACTGAGACATTTACGCACGTCTGTGCATATGTAGGTATCTTTCTCTCTTTCTCTCTGTATCTATCTATCTATCTATCTATCTATCTATCTATATATATATATATATATATATATATATATAGATAGGTCGATGTATACACACGCATATATATATACACACACACACACACACACACACACACACACACACATATATATATATATATACACACACATATATATATATATAGATAGATAGATAGATAGATGTACACACATGCATAATGCATATAGACATATATACATGATGATATATGCATATATATGGGCATAAATGTGTATATTCATCGATAAACATGTACACACACATATATTCATATATATTAATGTATGTGTTCATACATGTGTGCATAAAGCATATGTGTCTATATATATGTATGTCTGTATATATGCATATACAGAGAGAGGGAGAGAAACGCATATTATACACACACACACGCACACTTGCAAACACATATAACGATATACACACGCATTCACACTTTAATGGCATGTACATATGTTTATCTGTACGTTGTCTTGAAATGTTTGTTACAGCTTTGTGTTTCATCTTCGCCGTACCTCACAATGCCATAGTCATGCACACCACGGAACAGATGAAAGTACGGCAAAGACTTCAATCTGTTCTAAAGACAGCAATATTGCCATTAAATAGCCATAAACTGGTTATCAAGGATGCTGTATAATACAGCAGTGTTTACAGAGTGAAATCAGTAAAAGCAATGTTGCTTAGCAACGGACATATAATATATCATATAGCGTTCTTGGCTCGGGATGTTATTTCATGTGTTATGGGGGAATAATAATGATGATGAAAACAAAAGAAAAAAATAAATGATAAAAGAGAATGTAAAAGACAAAGCAGAAAGGACCGAATAGATAAGGGGTATTTGTAAATGTATCGCATGCATATATATACATATATACATATATATATATATATGTATATATATATATATATATATAATACATAAATATATATACATACATTATATATATATATATACATATATATATATATATATATATATATATATCCATGTATGTATGTATGCATAATTGTTGTATATATTGTTTGTATGTGATGAGATTCTTTGCTAAAATTTATATATATTTATATATATACACATGTATATATATATATATATACACACACACACACACACACACACACACAAACATGAACAGAGAAGCGCATATATACACATATACATGCATATATATACATTTATGCATATATAACATACGTTTGGATACATGTATGTCTGTGTGTATGTACTTACATTTATGCATTTACATGTACAAACGCATACACACACTCATACACATGAATAAATATACATATATGTGTTTGTTGTATGTACCTCTGTGTGTTTCTACATGTGTATACACAGTCACATCTACACAGACACAGACATACGCACACACACACACACACACACACACACACACGCGTACAGACACATACACACACACACACACACAAACACACGTTATCATCATAATCCTCATCATTATTTAATGCCCACTCTCCTGTTCAACTGAAGCTGATAAGCAGGAGAGCTGCACCAGGCCCCATTTTCTGTTTTGACATGGTTTCTATGGCTGGATGCCCTTCCTAATGTCAACCACTCCAGGAGTGTAATGGGTGCTTTCACATGCCATACATATTTATACGATGGGCTTCTTTCAATTTCTATTTACCAAATACACTCACAAGTTTTTGGTCAGCCCAGGATTTTAGTAGAAGACACTTGCTCTAGGTGTCACTCAGTGGGACTGAACCAGGGATCAAATGGTTGAAAACAAGTTTTTTAACCACACATTTTTCTCTCACCATTTTTTTTTTCTATTTTGCATTCTCTCTCCATTTATTTTCCTCTCAATCTTTTCTGTCAAAGAGTGCAGGCTTGAAATACCAAATACTTATCCATCCTTCCCAAACATCAAACTAAATCACCTGTTTGTTGTTCCCTCACCTGTGTTCATTTATTGTTTTCTGTAAATTTAAACTATATGTATATATGCATATGGAGCCATGGTCGATGACAGTATTGCATGTTTCATGAGTCAGGCGATATGATATACTTGAGAAGACCTGTTGAGTCAAGTAAAACCAAAATCGTAGCTGTGGCCAGTGCCCCCTGACAAGCTCCCATGCTGGTGGCATGTAAAAAGCATCATCTGAATGTGGTTAATGCCCAGGACCACCTGACTGGCTTCTGTGCTGGTGGCATGTAAAAAGCACCATCTGAACGTGGTCAATGCCAGTTCCCCCTGTCTGGCTCCCGTGCCGGTGGCACGTTAAAAGCAATATCCAGACTTGGTCAATGCCAGGGATGTCTGACTGGATCCTGTGCCAGGGGCACGTAGAAAGCACCCACTACACTCTCGGAGTGGTTGGCATTAGGAAGGGCATCCAGTTGTAGAAACATTGCCAGATCAAATTGGAGCCTGGTGCAGCCGGTGACTTTCCAGACCTCAGTCAAACCATCCAACCCATGCCAGGTTGGAAAAACGGACGTTAAACAATGATGACGTTGATGACATTTATACAGACACAGCCATGTCTATAAAGACTTTCACTAGTTGCAACCAATGAGCTATGGTTGCACTGGGGAACCTCCATTACAATACTCTCAGTCTGTGTGTATGTGTGTGTGTGTGTGTATATATATATATATATATATATATATATATATATATATATATGAAACGCCGGTGTTAAAACGGGGTAGCTGATGAAGTAGAATGTTCTCTATGTGGCTTGTGTGTTTTCTCATCTACGTTTTGTTTGCAATGTCCTGTACCCAGATATGCACCTATACATACAGGTGGATGTCGGTACGCACATACCTGTACGTATATATGCATGTACTCATTTACTATTTGTTTTTATATATATATAAACATATATATATATATATACAAAGCAATACTAGATACCAGTCATCACATACAGTTCTACGTTGTTGACTACGAAACCTTAGTAACCAGATAATTGGAATAGAAACCTAATAACCATTGCTACAGTTCTGTTAAGTTCCAAACTGGTATTTCTATGTTTACAAAATTTTCTATATTGCTGTTTCACTAATCAATTCATTTGCAAGAAGGGAATTTATCGATTGGCAAGGAATGCATTGTTCTGGTAAACTTTATCAAAACCAGACTTGATATTGTTGCTGTTTACGTAACAATAAGAAATAACTTTTGTCTTTTCTGTTTTGTATTTTGTATGTTTATTTTGTTGTTTTTTTTTTCTTGTGATTTAGACAACTGATGTTTAAGGAAGTGAGCGAGGTGCACTCATTGCAGTTATCATCCTGTTGTTGCTATTGTTTGCCTCTCATCTGCTCTGATTGTTCTGGTTTATGAGCAAGAGCAAGGGGTTCCAACCTTGCTCTCCCAGGCAGGATACAGCATTTAGGGAGACACGTATGGATGTGTGGTTAAGAAGTTTGCTTCAGGATCATGTAAATTTGGGTTCAGTTCCACATTGGTGGAATCTTGAGTATCTTTTACTATGGCTTCTGTAAATTCAGACCAGCAGCCAGCTAATGCCTTGGGAGTGAATTTAGTAGATGGAATATGCAGGAAGCCCTTTGTGTGGGTGTGTGTGTCTACACAGGTCTTAGGGTTTGAAGATACGCCATAAACGTACCCTCTGTGGCAAGAAACTCAGGGTAGCCCTATAAACTGACCTTCACCAGTAATAATATAGACTACTCTATTTCTTAGAGTATGCTTCTTCTCCGGATTTATATTTTTCTTAAAAACCGATATATATACATACATACACACATACATACATATATATATATATCATGATAGATCGCTGACCACTACACACATACATACATATATATATATATCATGATAGATCGCTGACCACTACACACATTTTTTTTCTCTCCTTGTTTCTTTCCATGTTCCTTTCTGTAGAAGAGCATAGGCTCGAAACATTAAAGACTTTCTCAATTTCCGAGTGTTATACTAATACATCTATTTATTTTCAACACCACCTGTCTTCGTTTGTTGTTTTTTTGAGAATTCTCCCTATATATATGGTATATGGAAGATAGAAGAATTTTTATTAATCACAATTATTTCAACACATCTAGCTTCGATTCCTCACGGGTGGGATACTTAACTGGCTCAGTAGCATCAAATGGTACAGATCTGTTTCTTCAGGTGATAAACAGATAAACTCGTTAAGATAACTGTTCTGCAATGTATCTTCTCGTTTTGTGTAAAGAAAACCAGCAAAATAAAGGATATATCTTCATTTATATAGAAGATCAATAATAAAATAATAGTTGCAAAAAAGAAATGAACACACAATATAGTGAGAAAAGTATTAAAAATAAACATTAATAGATATGGATGTATAAGCACCCTCATGCATGCTGCATGGTGTCTATACACTCATTCATACAAGCATCCATGAAGATGTAAGCATATGCACTCATGTGATTTGGTGCTCACATGTTCACATAGTGAGTTAGATATATATTGGACAATTAAGAAAAAGGGTAGAGACCCCCTTTGGTTATGAATGACCATGGAATTGCATCTAGATAGTTCCCCTCCTAGGTACAAGTCCGGGCAAGGTTGTTTATGGAAGACCAGCAGTCGCCCATGCATACCAGTTTCCCTTTTCCATGCCACCAGTGTTATCCAAGGGAAAGGCAAAAGGGCCAATACAACTTGCCACCAGTGACATCGCAACTCATTTCTATGGCTGAGTGAACTGGAGCAATGCAGAATAACATGTCTTGCTCAAGAACACAACACACAGCCTGCCTAGTCTGGGAATCGAACTCACTACCTCATGATCTGACACTATAACCACTGAGCCATATGCCTTCACAATTAAGGTAGGCTCAACAAAAAAGTACTCCTTCTAGTGAAAGATAAATTCTAGCAGCCCTCACAAGGAGATCTGCAGAACCAGTGCTTGGTGATGCTGCCTTACGGAAGACTGATTCAGCTATTCACTTATTTATTTTTGTGCTCGTGACCAAAAATGCAAAGAGTATGTTACATAGCTTCCTAAGCTACATGGAAATTTTGTATATGTAATTTAGGAAATGTGTTATTCTTAAACGTTATAAAACTGGAAGAAAATAATGCTTGTTAAGTTTAGTAAAAAAATCTGTTCAGTAATGTGTTTTTTTAAAATCTTTTATTTATTTTATTTCTTTGTTGTTGAGGGAAAAAATGGTTAAATGTTAATGTGTTGTGAGGAAAGAAAGAATTGTCATATTACAATTTCAAGAATGAGGGGTCTGTTGTCTCAAATGTCAGAATTCTCTTGTTCGCCCACAGCATGCTGGAGTTATCTGTCATTTGAATCATATGGAAGTTTTTTTTTACATGATAATAGACCTTTAACTTAGAATCTACATTCACTTCAAAGCTTATGAACTTTTCAAAACTTAATACTCCCAGAATACCAAAAATATCTCACAAGAAAAAAAAACAACATAAATGGAAATAGAAACATAGGCATGGATGTGTGGTTAATGAGCTCATTTTGTAACCATGTGGTTACAGGTTCAGCCCCACTGTACTGCACATTGGGCAAGTGTCTTCTACTAAAACCTGGGCCCACCAATGCCTTGCTAGTGATTGATGGAAACTGTATGGAATCTGTCATGTGTGTGTGTGTCTGTGTGTATGGATGTTAAATGATAATGGTAATGTATGGTGTCAACTGAGGATCATTTGGCTACTATTTCTAATTGGTACTCTCTCATTCTTATCCTATTCGTTGACCATTGACTGTTAGTATCATACCACTGTGACAATGACCATATCACTACAGCAATAACTACAGTATTAACATGCATCAACAGGCACCACCATGCTACTACAATCCCTACTACTCAGCTATTCTACTGACTATTGTCTTGCAGAACTGTTCAAAATGTCAAGAATATTTGTCAAGTCCAGTCATTCATCTTTGATGATGTAGCATTACTGTGTTGAACAAAACTAAATGAGGATTTAACAAACAAGAAATGATACTGTTACATATGAAACGGTTCCAGAATAACTTATCAGCATTATCCTCATCATCAAGATGCAATAGTTGTTGTTGTTGATGTTATTTAGCTCCATGTTAGTCCAGATTGACTGGATTAAACATGTACCAGTCACAAACATCACAGTCATTTATTTTACACCTGTTGATCCATGCTGGTAGGGGTCAGACAGGCCCTTTTAAAGCACCGTTTTATTGCCAGATGTCCTTCTTTATATCAGTTATTTTAGTTGCCTTTCATTACACATAAGAAAATGGTGAACCTTTTCTAAAACTCAGTGTTCCAAACATAATTTATCTAAGACTACCTACCTAATATGTCCCTCAGTTTTTAAAGCAGTAGGGTGTGCTTTTAAATGAGATTTGTTTGGTATTTCTAGCAAGACAAGTTACCCAAAGTATTATTGCATAGTGGGACTGAATCCAAGAGCACATGGTCAGGAAGCAGGCCATGTTTGTGCCTGTATCTATAATTCAATAGACCTTTGATTTCCAGCCTACCTAATGACCTTCCATATCATTTCTGTCCAGCTAATTCTCTCCACAGTACTTGGGCTGACCCATGGCAATAGGTGAAAGATATTTACTCACAGTGCCTGGCAGCAGGAATGAACCTGCAACCTCGTGTTTGTGGAGCAAACTTCTTAACCTCCTAGCTAAATGAACCTAGCTATGTGAAATTTTCCTGGCAAAAATTGGCTTTGTGCCTACTCAGTGAAAAGAAATTAATATTCCTCACCATTTTCTTTTGTTCCTCTGGAGTTGAGATGGCTGCGCTATCTATAGTGAATACTGCATGTTCTCTGGGGACATAGCAATGCAGGATGAAAAAGAAGGCAACATTTTTTTAGCACATTATTCCGAGAAAAGCTGTCAAAACTGGACAAATCAGGAATTTGAAAATCTGATTTCCAATAACATGAGCTGTTTAATTTTATTGAATTCTTGCTTGATATATTTATGATATCAGCTTCCTCAGAATCATATTCTTCAATATTTAATGTTCACTTGATGACAATAGCTATCAATGTACTAATTTGCGTTATGTGTTATTATTTGAAGAATATATTTTCACCATTTCAATGCGTTATTATATTATAAAACTATTTTACACCTCCCACATGCAAAAACCCACCTAAAACCCTTGTAAAGCAAACTGGAAACAGTACAGAATGAACAGCAAGAGGTCCAATCCACTGATGTGTAATTAGTTGTTGTGTAGCTGTAATCTTTTGCTGATAATCTGGTCACTGTTAGATGGGATGTTAGTTAACTTTTTACACAAAACATATCCCCGTGGACTTGGGCATAATAACTGTAGGGTTTGAAGGTGCCTTACTATTGAACCATGCTGTTAGAAGATCAAGTTTTATTTCAGTTGTTATGGTGTGTCACTGAAAGCAAAAAAAAAAAAAACAAAAGAAAAAAATGTATTTAATCCTGCTTGTTTATTAAAGAAAGATACATACACACATGGTGGATGTCAACTCACAGATAAGTATGTCCAGTGGCTGTGTGGTCAGTAGCTTGCTTACCAACCACATGGTTCTGGGTTCAGTTCCACTGCGTGACACCTTGGGCAAGTGTCTTCTACTATAGCCTCGGGTCGACCAAAGCCTTGTGAGTGGATTTGGTAGATGGAAACTGAAAGAAGCCCATCGTATATATATATATATATATATATATATATATATATATATATATATATATATGTATGTATGTATGTATGTATGTATGTGTTTGTGTGTCTGTGTTTGTCCCCCCAACATCTCTTGACAACTGATGCTGGCGTGTTTATGTCCCCATCACTTAGCAGTTTGGCAAAAGAGACCGATAGAATAAGTACTAGGCTTCCAAAGAATAAGTCCTGGGGTCGATTTGCTCGACTAAAGGCTGTGCTCCAGCATGGCCACAGTCAAATGACTGAAACAAGAGTAAAAGAGTAAGAAATTAATGACATTGACTGTCAGCTATGCTTGTGCTGCACAGTAGCACCATGACTCTCACCTAAGAGCCAAGCAAGTACAGAAACCAGCAAGAACTAGATTTTCGGCTTTGCAATGAACTGCATGTTATTTTAGGACTTCCTTCTCTTAGAGAGATGTCTAAACAAAGACTAGGGGGTTTCTCACTCCCAACTGTTGGATCGCTGTTGACTCTCCTGACTTCATCCATCTTTTGACTGGTTTTGTTTGCCATCCTGTTGGTTGTCCAATGAAAACCACCCTACCGACCTAACAAGCTTGATATGGTTACTGCTTTAGTTGGTGAGAGCCTAACCTAGCACAACCAGGTTGTGCTAGGTTACAGGTTACCAGTTGCACTAAAAGTGACCTGGAATACATACAACTAGCATATGTGATGGCAATCTATCTGTGTGTGGAAATGCAGAAATACTCTTGGTTGGTATTTCAGGGTGTGCAGTAAAACCACTGGGTGTGAGGGACCTCTAGATGTTGTCAGAGCATCCTTCTAAGACATGAACACACTGATGTAAAACCTGGGGTTTCACATGATTACTGGTCATCTCACTTCAGCTTGTCACTGGGTACTAATAACAGAAACTCAGAAAGCGGTACTCCTGTTGTACAAGCATTTATCACTATAATCCAGTGACATGCGGATATGTTTTTATGGTAACCTCATTTGTCATTCCATCTACCGAATGTCCTGTGGGCACGTGCAGACCTAACATGTTGGAAAACACACTGTAAGTTACAATTTTCATCTGTCACCTTTGCTTCAACCCATGCGGATCTGCAATAGGATTGAACAGTTGTCTGAGAGGTCAATTGCTATTGACAACAAGGAAGCGCCAGGAGACAGCTATTATCTGTGAAGATAGAGCAATCACCATATTCGCGTACGTACGTGTGTGTGTGTGTCCCCGTCCATCCAACATTCTATCCATCTTAGGTTGATTATTCCAGCATAGAAAATGTGGTAAAGGTTGGGGGAAGGGGAGAAAGCCATGTGTTAAATAGAACTGGAACCAAGATAATTTAATTTCTGACAGTATGTAAACAACTGTAAGCACGAAAAGGTTACTAGAATTTTAACTTCTCAAATGCCAGCAAACTTAGATTCTCTTATATACATCATGTCATCAGAATTTTTTGTGGAGGTTATGAACTTGACCTTAAAGATTCACAGATCGTAAAAGACTGTAGCAGAAATGCGTGAGTGCCTGTTCAGTTGCCTTGTGCTAACTATCTTTACTGGATTCTTAGGTTTTGGTTTCAAAATCTTGAAGGGTAAGGGGTTAAATTTTGCTTTTCATTCTTACAATGAAAGTTGGGAATTGGGGAAAAAAATAGATACCTGTAATATACTAGTATAGATTCAAATTGATTTTTATGGAACCTGTAATTGTGATGTTCCTCATCTTGTAACAAATTATAGAAGTCATTATTACCTCTGCTTTAGCAAAGACGGAGGTATTGTTTTCAGTTGTGTTTGCTTATTTGTTTGTCCATGGACAAGTTATCTCAAAAACTGCTGGATGGGTTTGAATGAAACTTTGAAGGATGCCTGACCTCGTGACTGGTGCAAACTGCTTAGATTTTAGGGTCAATCAGCGTTGATGAATTAAGAACCAGTTGTGTACAGTGGTCGATCTAATCGACTGGCCCCCTCCCTTCAAAATTTCGGGCCTTGTGCCTAGAGTAGAAAAGAATATATTTTCATTAATAAGGTGGTAAGCTGACAGAAACATTATTACGCCATGCAAAATGCTTTGTGGTATTTAATGTCTTTACTTCTGAGTTCAAATTCTGCCAAGGTCGACCTTGCCTTTCATCCTTTCGGGGTTGATGAATTAAGTACCAGTTGCATACTGAGGTCGATCTAATTGACTAGCCCCCTCACCCCCAAAAAATTTTGGGCCTTGTGCCTAGAGTAGAAAAGATTATTAGTGTATTCTTTTATTCATTTACTTGTTTCAATCATTTGACTGCGGCTATGCTGGAGCACCACATTTAGTCGAACAAATTGACCCCAGGATTTATTCTTTGTAAGCCTAGTACTTATTCTATCGGTCTCTTTTGCTGAACCACTAAGTTACAGGGACATAAACACACCAACATTGGTTGTCAAGTGATGGTGCACAGACACACAAATACATACAGTTTCCCTCTACAAGTCCTTGGTCGGCCCGAGGCTATAGCAGAAGACACTTACCCAAGGTGCCACACAATGGGACTGAACCTGGAACTATGTGGTTGGGAAGCAAGCTTCTTACCACACGGCCACTCCTGTGCCTAGACAAAACATCTTGTAGTATTTACACTGGTTCTTTAGATTCCAAGTTCTAATCCTACTCTGGGCATCGCTGCTTTTTATCCTCATCTTTTAAGAAATGGGACGACATAATTAATTTTTTTGCCCTGACCTCTTCCAAAAAGTAGTGGCAGGAGAAACAGTAGTAGTAGTAGTAGCAGTAGCAGTAGCATAATTAGCACTCTAAGTGATGTCTGTGGGGGTGGTCAGTTATTGTTGTGGTGATCAGGACAACAGGAAACGGTGAAACAAAGAACAGCTGCAATAACATCACCACCACCTCCACCATTATCATTATCACCATTATCGTCATCATCGTTAACCTCATCATTACCATCATCATCATCATAGCCATCGTCATCATTACCATCATCATAATCAGCATCATCACTAGCATCATTATCGTTATCATCATCTCCATCATTTACGACTTTCATCATGAACAACAACAACAACAACAACATCAACAATGAGGGAGGTTTTTTGCATGACCACTCGATCTGCAAGACATAGCAGCTAAATCTTCTCCAAATTATATGTCCTCCAAAGGAAAAGAATGGAGAACAAGAAAATATTTTAAAACACAGAGAGACAATTTTGGACAGTGCATTTCTACAAACAGACAAAAAAAAAAACAGAGCTGCCACTCCCCCCCAAAAAAGATAGATGATAATGATTGAAATTCCTTTGATCCTAGTTATGCTGAATCTGAGTCCAAAGTCAGCCTAGGGCTAAACAACAGCAGATGTAAATAACAATAACTAGAGCAGCATTATATTAATGTTTGCTGCAGCGGTACTTAGCATCAACAGCTGCAGCGGAATTTGCAGTAGTATTGTGTATAGTTGTGATATCTTGTGGCAGTGGTAACAGCAGTAGCAGCAGCCTGAATGCAGTAGTGTTATCTGTGGCAGTAGCAACAAAAAGCTGGGACTGAATGAATGCAGCGGTATTAGAAGTGGTGGTAGCAGCAGCAGCGGTGGCTGCAGCGGTGGCAGCAGTGATTGTAATATGGATAATTAATTATGTCTACTGATGAACTAATAGCAAGGATGACAACAACAACAACATCTAGATTACAACAACAACGACAACAGCAACAACGACAGCGGCAGCAGCAGTGGCAGCAACAGCAGCAGATGCGTAGCAATAACGATGTCAGCAGCTCTCGTGACATCAGCGATTGCTGCAGCAGAGAGGCAACAGCAACAACAACAACAAACCAAACCATGTTAGCAGCATCTACATCAATAACAACAACAACAATAACTGCAGCAGCAGCAGCAGATGCAGCAGCACACATGATGCCAATCATAGCTGCAATAATACCAGCAGCACCACCAGCAGCAGTAGTAGTAGTAGTAGTAGTAGTAGTAGAGTAGTAGTAGCAGTAGTAGAATAACAACAACATTGTCCATAACACTCCCAACTATAATAATAATAACAAGCTAACAATGGAGCTTCCTTGTGGTCACTAGATCTGCTAGAAATAGTAACCAAATCACCTTCGAATTATACACTATCGTCTTTAAAAGACGACGGACGGAAAAGGACACGTTAGAGACCCTAAAAATACATGATCGTCATGGCTGGAAGGCTACTGATCATAGCTTTGCTTGATCAATATTGACCTGGGGCTAAACAAGAAAAACAACAGAAGCAGCAGCAGCAGTAGTAGTAGTAGTAGAATAACATCAACATTGTCCATTACGCTTCCAACTATTATAACAACAAGAAGCTAACAATGAAGTCTCCTTGTGGTCACTAGATCTGCTAGAAACAGCAACCAAATCACCTTCAAATTATACACTATTGTCTCTAAAAAAAGTGATGGAAAAAAAAGAACACATTGATTAATTTATTATTCCTAGAGACCCTAAAAATACATGAGTGTCATGGTTGGATTGCTGCCGATCATATGTTTGCCTGATCAATGTGGATCAACTGTTATTGATATGAGCCAATGTGCAAGACTTGTATTTGCTAATTTCACCTCCTAGAAATAGCAGCCAAATCACCTTTAAATCATATATTACTGTCTTTAAAATGGATGTGTTGAATAATGTGATGTTTGTATTGTATTTATAAACAAGGAAAATCTGACCGGAGGGTCATGCCTGGAGCACATTTGATCAGAAATCTGTTCGGTCGGGACTGACCTGTGGCTAAACTATGACAATGGTATCGTTATCATCAACATCATCAACATCCACATCAACAATATTAATTGAAACAACAGTAGCAGCAGCAGCAGCAGTTGGTGCAATAAGAACTATAATGGTAGAAGTAGCAGCAGTAGCAGTAGCAGCAGCAATCACCATAACAACAACAACAACAACTAAGTTGACTGCAACAAAAAAAAACAATATCAGTTAATTTTATAACAACAGCGAAGCCAATATTCACACCACCACCACCAATGCCAACACCACCACCACCACAACACAACTACCAACACCTGTACCACCACCATCACCACCACTACATCATCACCATCACCATCTCACCACCACCACCATCACCTCCACCACCATCACCACGACTACCACCATAATATCACCACCACCACTACCACCACCACCACTACTACCTCCACCATCACCACTACCACCACCATACCATCACCACCACTACCACCACCAACACCACTACCACCACCAACGCGAACACCACCACCATCCCCACCACAACTATCAGCAACATCTCCAGCAGTGATATGAACATTATCAATAACAGCTCCAATAAAAGGCACCTGTTCATGGCCATTCAAAAATACTAAAAATAGCAGCTAAATTTCCTGCAAATCAGGCTCTAAGACTTCCTTACGTTAGGACATATGGTCTGAGGTTGTCTTCGCATAGGAAAAAATAAGATGGGATGTTCATGGCTGGAATGCTTTCATTCTGAGTTCTGCTCAATCAAGACTGACCTACGGTCAAGCAACAACAACAAAGTAAGAGTTTCTTGTTCAGCAAGGAACCCTCTCCATAGGACAACAAAGGAGCCTTTATGTGGTCACTCAACATGCTAGAAATAGCATTTAAATCGCACTCAAATTAAACCGTTATCTTTATATATATATAAATGCATGGCATTGGATCATGCAATCTTAGAAAGACATGAATAAACAGGATGGTCATATTTGGAAGGGCTTTGATCATAGTATCTAAATCACACTCTAATTATGCTCTTACCTTTTTATATACAAATGTATGGCTTTGCATAATGCAATCTTAAGACATGAATAAACATGGTGGTCATAATTGGAAGGGCTTGACTTGATTGGCTGCCTTTTCTGGCTTCCGTGCTGGTGGCACGTAAAAAGCACCAACCGATTGTGGCTGTTGCCAGTCTCCTCTGGTCCCTGTGCCGGTGGCATGTAAAAAGCAGCCACTACACTCTAGGAGTGGTTGGCATTAGGAAGGGCATCCAGCTGTAGAAACACTGCCAGATCTGACTGGAGCCTGGTGCAGCCTCCTGGCTTCCCAGACCCCGGCCGAACTGTCCAACCCATGTTGACATGGAAAACGGACAATAAACGATGATGATGATAATGTATGCATTGCATAATGCAATCTTAAGACATGAACAAACAGGATGGTCATCGTTGGAAGAGCTTTGATCATAGCATCCAAATCTCACTCTAATCATGCCCTCATCTTTTAATATATAAATGTACGGCATTGCATAATGCATTGTTAGAAAGACATGAATAGACAGGATGGTCATACTTGGAAGGCCTTTGGTCATTGCCCTCTGCTAGATCAGAGTTGTCCTGGAGTAAACTACAACAGTGGTGATCACATTTATCACCATTCTATGAAGTCAATTAGAAAACAAACACTACCTCCAATGCTACCTCCAATACTACTACCAATACTACTATTTATCCTTGGGCAAGTGTCTTCTACTATAGCCTCGGGCTAACCAAAGCCTTGTGAGTGGATTTGGTAGACTGAAAGAAGTGCATCGTATATATGTATATATATATATGTGTGTGTGTGTGTGTGTGTGTGTGTGTGTGTGTGTGTGTGTGTGTTTGTGTCTGTGTGTGTCTGTGTTTATCCCCCCAACATTGCTTGACAACCGATGCTGGTGTGTTTATGTCTCCGTAACTTAGCGGTTCGGCAAAGGAGACTGATAGAATAAGTACTAGGCTTACAAAAAATAAGTCCTGGGGTCGATTTGCTCAACTATTGGCAGTGCTCCAGCATGGCCGCAGTCAAATGACTGAAACAAGTGAAAGAGTAAAAGAGTAGACTACATCTGTGGAGTGCTCAGCCACTTGCATGTTAGTTTCAGAAGCCGGCTGTTTGGTTGATCAGATCAACTGGAACCCTCATTGTCTCAACCAAAAGAGTGCTGGTTATGTTACCACTAACACCAATACTACTACTACTACTACTACTACTACTACTACTACTACTACTACTACTAAGGTGGCCACTAGTATTACTAAAAATACTATTGTTGATACTACCATTAACACTACCACTGATATTACAAATAACACTATTGCCAACACTAGCACTACCACCTATACAGACACTAGCACCAGTACACCAGTGCTATTACCAACACTACGTCCAGTACACCACCTTCTATAGCCAACAGCATCACTATTACGAGCAACAGCACTAACAAGGAAAATCAACAGAAGCCAGATCAATTACAGCTGTACTAACAGTAGTAGATGTGTTGTTGCTGGTGGTGATGTTGATCGTGACAATGTCAGTGGTTGCAGAAGCAGCATGTGTAGTTGTTATTTAGCACCAGGTCAAGCCAGGCTGAGGTGTCCTATGCTGGAATGTGTTCCAGATATGACCATTCCATTTATTTTTGTCAGGTCGTTCAGTCATAGAGAAATACTTTATCTACTGTGTTCTCCTTTCCTTATTTACCAACAACAGTGTGAAGTTCAAAGGAGATTTAGCTTCTATTTCTAGCTGGTCAAGCAACCATTGGAGAATGTGCTTGCTCTACTACATTGTTGACATAGGAGCAACAGTATCACCACAGAAGAGATAGTTGTAGTAGTAGTAGTAGTAGTAGTAGCAGCAACAGTAGTAGTAGTAGCCTCTAGGTGGCTGCTTAAAATGTTTGCTAGAAATAACAGCCAAGTTTTGCTTGAAATGACAGCTTCTACTACTACTAACCTGAGAAAAAGAAGGACATGTTTGCAATAATGGATTCCTGGTTACATTATGTCTGAAAAATAAAAAAAAGATATATATATATATATATATAAGAAATATATGGACAAAAAAAGACTGATGGGATGGGCACGGTTGGAATGTCTTCTTTCATCATAGATCTTTTCTATTGGGGCTGACTTGACCTGGTACTAAACAACCAGAACGGCAACATCAATATGATGTACGGTGCCTTTACAAAGAGGCAGCAACAATGAAGAACTACTGCTGCTGTTGTTGCTGCTGGTGATGGCAGTGGTGTTGGTGGTGGTGGTGGTGGGGATGATGAGGATGATTATAATGATGATGCTACTGCTGCTGGTGATGATATATTTACAATGTTATTGTTATTTAGCCCCTGGTCAGCAGACTTGGTTGTTTCAACCTACTAGAAATAGCAGCCAGATTTTGTCCCACTTAAATTCCAACCACAACACACACACACACACACACACACAATTACAAAAAAAAAAAGCACAATTCAAAATAAAATGCAGAAAAAAAAAAAAAAAAACCATTGGATAATGCAAATATAAAGTTAGATACATTATTTGAGTAAAAGAAAGACAGGATGGTCATATATGGAAACATCGTCATCATTGGTCTGTTTATTCTGTCTGCTTGATAATTGCAGATTGCTGTTGCAGCCCAGGGGCGATATAACTAAATTATCAATAACATCACCAACACAATTATCGCAGCAGCAGCAGCAGCAGCAGCAGTAGCAGTAGCGGTAGTAGTAGTGGTTGTGGTGTGCTGGTGGTGTTGGCGCTCTGTAACTGCTACTGCATCCAAGTGCAGTGCATTTGTTGCTTATTGATCAGACCCTGCTAGCATATGCTGCAACATAGCCTCATTAAACTAGACGACTAACAAGTCCCACTAGAAAGTTCACCAGGAGGACAGTCTGTCTGTCTATGTGTGTGTGTGTGTGTGTGTGGGTATGCGCACGGGTCTATGTACGTGCATGATTACCTGTGTACATGCACGCATGTTTCTGTCTGTGGGTACATAACATTTTCTATGTCTATTATGTTCTCAGTTTTTCTATCTCTCCCTCTCCTTATGTCTGTCTTTCTCTCCATTTCACTCCCTGTCAATATATATATATATATATGACACACTCTCTCTCTCTATCTCTCTCTCTCTCTCTCTCTCTCTCTCTATATATATATATATATATATATATATATATATATATATATATATATATATATATATATGCACATATATAGGCGCAGGAGTGGCTGTGTGGTAAATAATTTGCTTACCAACCACATGGTTCCGGGTTCATTCCCACTGCGTGGCATCTTGGGCAAGTGTCTTCTACTATAGCCTCGGGCCAACCAAACCCTTGTGAATGGATTTGGTAGACGGAAACCGAAAGAAGCCTGTCGTATATATGTATGTAAGTGTGTTTGTGTGTCTGTGTTTGTCCCCCCACCATTGCTTGACAACCGATGCTGGTGTGTTTACGTCCCCGTAGCTTAGCGGTTCGGCAAAAGAGACTGATAGAATAAGTACTAGGCTTACAAAGAATAGGTCCTGGGGTCGATTTGCTCGACTGAAGGCGGTGCTCCAGCATGGCCACAGTCAAATGACTGAAACTAGTAAAAGAGTAAAAAAAGAGAATATATCTATCACTCTATATATGTATATATATATGACTCACATATATATACGTATATCTATCAATCTATATATGTATGTCTCAAATTTATGTATGTGTATGTCTCAAATATATACATACATATATACCTCTCCCTATATATATATATATATATATATATATATATATATATATATATATATATATACACACATATATTCACATGTCTGTGCATCCCTATTCTTTTCTGTATTTCTGTCCCCCTCTGTTTCCACCTAACTCCTACACCTCTACCTCATCTCTCCTAACCCTTACTCCACATTCTCCCTCAGCACCAGCACCATTGCTACCCTCCCCATTCTTTTACATCTTTCGGAAATAGATCCGATCAGATCAGACTGATTTTACATTTACATAATCACTAATTACTAATCACTGATTAAATTTCAATCCATTGCAGCACAGATAATCTCTGCAGATTATATACCTGTAAGCCTTAGACCTTACTTGTCTACCTTTCTACCTTTTCCCAGCCTACCCGTCTACCTCGCTATCTACCTTTCTTTAAGACAATGAACAAAGAGCCTCTATGTATCTGTTTAATCTGCTGGAAATAACAGCCACATCTCACATATATTTTACAATATCATCAATGTAATATATATATATCTATATATATATATATATATATATATATATATATATATATATATATATATATGGATATTGTTGTACTTCGGGATGGTCATATTGCCAGTTTAGCCAATAAAGACACACGCACTGTATATTTGGTGTTAATTTGCTTCAGCTTTATATTACATTACATTACATTAATCCTATTTCGGCCAGAGTTCTTTCGTCACACTTCTGTGACCACATCAGTGGCCCTTTGCTTTCTTCTTTCTTATGTGTTTTTATTGGCTAAACTGGCAATATGACCATCCCCAAGTACAACATCTGTGTCAACACACGATTTCACATCAAAAATCTTGCAAAACAAATATATATATATGGATATATATTCTAATAATGGGGCATATAAGCCCTCGACAGAAAAAAAATAGGCTTTCTTATCCACATGGGACACGAACCCACATCCCTTTGTTGATGCGAATAAGCGTGTTACTATTACATGTGGATAGGAAAGCCTACGTTTTTCTGTCGAGGGCTTATAAGCCCCATCATTAGACTATTTTCCTTAGTCATTGCACGGTGATCGCCATAAGCTTTAAGCTTATATAAAAATACCATTATTATTTACAGGATTGTAAAACCCAGCGCTGTATAACAAAACCATTCACACTGAAAGCATATATATATATATCATCATCGTCATCGTTTAACATCCACTTTCCATGCTAGCATGGGTTGGACGATTTGACTGAGAACTGGTGAACCAGATGGCTTCACCAGGCTCCAATCTGATTTGGCAGAGTTTCTACAGTTGGATGCCCTTCCTAACGCCAACCACTCCGAGAGTGTAGTGGGTGCTTTTACATGCCACCGGCACAATATATATATATATATATATATATAGGTGCATGCATAGCTGGGTGGTTAAAAAGCTTGCTTTATGGCTATATTGTTTCAGGTTCAATCCCACTGCATGACACCTTGGGCAAGTGTTTTTTATTACAGCCCTGGGCAGACCAATGCCTTGAAACAGCAAAAGAGACCAATAGAATAAGGTCCAGGCTTTAAAAGAAATATACTGGGGTCATAAAACCCTTTAAGGTGGTGCCCCAGCATGGCTGCACTCCAATGACTGAGACAGTGACTTTGAAGTTTCGGTTTCTCAATCTTCGTCATTGTAAAATTATAATGTATACATACATAGATATCATCATCATCATTATCATCATCATTTAACATCCATTTTCCATGCTGGCATGGGTTGGACGGTTTGACTGAGATCTGGAAAACCAGCGGCTGCAGGAGGCTCCACTCTGATCTGGCAATGTTTCTACAACTGGATGCCCTTCATAATGCCAACATCTTTGAGAGTGTGGTGGGTGCTTTTTACGTGCCACCAGTACAGTAGACAGTCAGGGGACATTGGCATAGTCCCATTTTCACCTCATAGTCCCAGCAGACAGAATGGCAAACATTGTGGCATCCCAGATGAGGAGTGAGCCTCCTGCAATGGAACCAGAGGGGAAAAATTGCCATACCATCAGGACCTTTTACTGTCCCTTTGGCCTAACCCCTCTGGCTCAAGCTGGGATTTGAACCCTGTAGCATCTAGACCGCACTTTATGATTTCATTATATGATTCATATGATTGTTTTTCTGTTTTTACCGCCATTTCCCCATTCCCCCTGACGACCACCGATTCATCCTGCAAATCCCACCATGCCAACCCCTACTATTTTTATTACGTCCTGGTGCTGCTACCATTTTCTCCTCTTCCTCTTCCTCCTCCTCCTCCACTTTCCATTCTGCCTTTCTCTCCATCTTGTCTTTATAATTATTGCTTTTGTTCCTTATTTTTAATTCTGTAGATTTGTTGTTGTTGTTGCTGTTGTTGTTGTTGTTGTTGTTGTTATTTGTGGTAATTTATAGTGTTGCTTATTAATTTTCTTGTTTTCCTTTTTTGTCCATCTTCAATGTGTTGGTTACCAATTACCATTCTATACACATATATATATATGTGTGTGTGTGTATGTGTATGTAATATATAATATAATATTATATATATATATATATATATTTTGGCTATTAATTAACTTAGCTAAATAATCCATTGCTGCAGACTGTCTCTTTCTCTCCCTCCCTCCCTCTCTCTTTCTCTCTCTCTCTCTCTCTCTCTCTCTCTCTCTCTCTCTCTCTCTCTCTCTCTCTCCCATTACTGGTGTTCTGCCAGGCACTGTATATCCTCTTTATGTTATTTCAACCATGGTTTCAATACAATGCTTCTCTGTACCTTTGAAGTAACATACTCTAGCCTTTAAGCTCATTGTTTAATTCTCCCACCCACCTTCTACCCTCCCTATCTATCTCTGCATCTTTTCATTCGATATTATGATGTTCACTCTTCCTTTTCAACCAATATCCTCCATCCTTTAATCCATTGTTAAGCTGTACCCTCTCATTTTGTCCATTCTGCCATCACTTCTACAATACCCTTTCTTCTTTTCAACTAAACCCCTACCATCTATTAATCCACTGTTGAGCTGTGGCCAGTCTTTGTCCATTCTGCTACCACTACTACGACATCCTTTGTTCTCAACCAGTATCATCTTATCACTACTCACCTGCTGTGCTATACCCACTCTCTATCCGTGTCCACTCTGTCACCCCTACTATTATGTCATGTGATTTTCTTTTACCAATAACTTCTACCTATGATGCCACGAGCAAAGTAAAATCGCTGTCATCCATAGATACTGGCTTGCTCTCTACAGGTGCTGGTGCCACATAAAATACACTCGTGCCGTGTAAATGCACCCATGCTGGTGGCACGTAAAGAGCACCCAGTATGCTCTGTAAAGTGGTTGGCATTAGGAAGGGCATCCAG
>NC_142935.1:24659750-24714750 GCF_046866305.1 Octopus bimaculoides
TCATCTCTGTTCTAACCATCCAACCCAAGCCAGCATGGACAATGGGTGTTAAATTATGATCATGATGATGATGTAATTCTAGCATTAAATTTATTTTCTTTCCTTTTTTTTGTTTTTAAACTCGTCAACCTAAAAATATACAAGAATAAACATTGAAATATATTAGCATAATTAACCTTTTTTTTTTTTTTGTCATGAAACTGCCTGAGACCACCTCCTGCTTCCATGATATAAAACTTCCTGTTTTACAGTGATCTAAATTAAAGTCTCTCATCAAAATACCATGTTAATTTATGTTCCAAACAGCTTAATAATAAGACAGTTATTTTACTAAACTTTTCATTATTTTCAATATTAATTGAAGCATACACAACATATTCCAACAGAAATACAGTAGCATAAAGGTCAATTTATTAAAGTATTAATTTATTAATACAAATTAATAGATCAAAGTGTATACTTCAAACTGGTATATTACATGAATATACCATATTTTCCAGCGTACAAGTAGATATCGCAGACCAAAATTTAAAGTCACAAAATGTCGGTCAGCTTATACACCGAGATGACTTTGGAGGCCCCAAAATTCCACATGAAATGCAGCAAGGGTTTGGAAAGATAATGATGGTATTTGAAGGTTTACACTGTAATATAGAGGTCCTCAACAATTTGTTTTTATCCATTGATACTCGGTGTTGGTTTGTTTACATTTCCGTAAACCAGCAATACGGCGAGAAATCAGGAGAATAAGTACCAGCAAAAACTAAGTACCGGGGGTAATTTGATTGACTAAACCAGGGGTTTCTCAACCATTTTTTATCTATGGACCCTTTAGATTACTATTTTATTCTGGCAGACCCCAATAGACATTCAGTGTTTAAAAACTAGTTTTGTAGACTTCGTTCAAAATCCTTATTTTATTCTTCACAGATTAACTCGTGTAGGTTGAACTATGTAAAATGTTAGAGAAAGGGACCTCGCTGTTTCTTACAATACCTACCAATACATATATCTAAAGCAAAACTTTTTCTGGGACCCTCGAAATACTATTGTTGATCCCTAATTTACTATTTTGTTATGTGGAACCCCACCAAAAATCTTATATGGTCTCACAGGAGAAACTGCTCCGTCTTCTTATTACAAGTCTTTCTCTGATGAATCTTCTAGCCCTTATTTTTCAAGCACCATCCTGAGTATTCAAGCGGTTCCAAGCAGTGCTGTTTTCTGCAAGTGCTCCACCCTTATTACAGCCCCTATTTTTCCCACATACTTCTCAGGATTTTTGCTCACTGTTCCCAGGGCTCCGACAGTTATTGGTACCACTACCACCTTTTTCATCGACCACAACTGCTTAACCTCCCAAGCTAACCTGTTACATCTATCGACTTTTCTTCCTTCCTTTTTATTATTATCATTACCATTATCATTATTATTATTATTATTATTATTATTATTATTATTATTATTAATAATAATAATATTAGTATCATCAAATGGTCATCAAAGAGTGAAGGATCGTAGTTTGCAGAATTCCATTTTATGTCTAAAACCGTTGAAGCCAAGTTTAGCTTTTATCCTTCCATGAACATTATAATAGTACACCAATGTATCACAGAGTTCAATTTATACCCTTCTTGCCACACCGGCACCACCCCCAAATCACCTCAAACTACATCTACCTCATAAGAAAAAAAAAAAAAAAACTTGTGACCTTTGACCTGTTTTCGAAATTATTCTAATTGCCAATGATATTGTTATTGTTGATGTTGTTGTCGATGTTTGTGTTCCTGTTGCAGTTATTTGCTGATGTTGTGCTTCGTGGGAACGACTCTCTTTCTAAACGCGCAGCTGTCTGGCCTGCCTGCCTGCCTGCCTGCATCACAAAGTGCATCTTATACCTATACAGACACACTCATTTCCATATGCACATTCACACACACACACACACCTACACAGATCTATGTATATATATGTAGATATATATATATGCACACATACATTGACGCTCTGTATTAGAAATCAATATCACCGACATCAAAAGAAGATTAACAAGCAAACAATAATAATAATAAGAAGAAGAACAACAACAACAAGACCAACAATAGTAATGCACCGCACCTCCTCACCTCCTCCGCCACTCACGCACACCAACATAGCATCATCGTTTTTTTTTTTTATTATATATATTTATATGTTGGGTTCTTTGTTTCTGTTTTATCATGTTTCTAGGTCAACGTAGTGAATAAAATGTATACAGAAAGGAATCAGAAGATGATATTACCCAGAATTCAATGTTGCATTGCACTTCTTTTTTTTCTTAAATTTTTTTTTTTTTTTTGGGTGGTGGGGTTGTGTGTCTGTGTGTCTTGCTCTGTTTTAGTTCAGTGCTGCCGTTGGTGCCGCTGTTTCTAATGCTGCTGGCGCTGTCGAATTGGGAGAGGAGTTTCGGAGGCGAGGTGCAGGTGCTAATCGTGGGGATGTCGGTGAGAGGGGTGCCGGTGGAAAGAGGTGTGTTGGGGTAGGCCCTAGGTCAGGGTCTGGATGGTGGTGGTGGTGGCGGTGGTAACAGAAGAGAAAGAGAGAGAGAGAGATGAAGAGAGGGGGAGAGAAAGAGAAAGAGAGATCAGGATGAGATAGGAACGTTGTTGATACATAGTGGTCGATGTGATGGAAGTGACTGATTCAGGGAGAATATATATGTGTATGTATTTACATGTGTGTGTATTTACATGTGTGTGTGTGTGTGTATGCATGTATGTATTTATATGTATGTTCATGTAAACGTGTGTGTATGTGTGCATATATATATTTGTGTGTGTTTGTATGTATGTATTTATATGTATATATTCATACATGTATATATATATATGTATTTATATGTATGTGTGTATAAATGTGTATGTGGTATATGTATGTATTTATATGTATATGTATATGTATGTAGGTAATGTATGTATATGTGTATATGTGTGTATATGTATGTATTTATATGTATATGTGTGTATATGTATGTATTTATATGTATATATGTGTATGTATGTATTTTTATGTGTATATGTGTATGTATATATGTATATGTACGTATTCATGTGTGCATGCATTTATGTATGCATTTATATATGTATGTGTGTGCATATGCATGCGTATATATGTATGGGTGAGTATATATGTGTATACATATATATATATGTGTGTATATGTATGTGTATCATTTGTAAAAAACCCATAAATCCGAAAGAACTAAACCTCTAAGATGTACAGCAGTATATATTAATATATATACATATTTATATTAATCAATATATATATGTATCTATATATGTATACTCTCATATATATTTACTGATGTTTATGGATTTACACTGGAGTGAAATGCCATACAGTAAAATACGTGTTCAATATTATTAAATAGAGTGAGATGGAATTTATTCAAAGCTGAATCTGCAAAACTGGCTGCGCTTGGGTTCCTCATGCAGACTCAGCTATATAGATATGATATATACACTCCAATGAAAGCTAGCAGTCTGAAACTTCGAAGGTACTATCATCCCTCTTTTTGTGAATGTTTGATAGATACATATCTATTTCAGTATTGCCCACAGGAGGTGGGGGGGCTAAACGTAGAGGGGACAAAGAAGGACAGACAAAGGGATTAAGTCGATTATATCGACCCCAGTGCATAACTGGTACTTCTTTAATCGACCCTGAAAGGTTGAAAGGCAAAGTCGACCTTGGCAGAATTTGAACTCAGAACGTAACAGTAGATGCAATACCGCTAGGCATTTCACCCGGCACACTAATGATTCTGGCAACTCGCTGCACTTACTGATATACATACCACACACACACACACACACACACACACACACACACACACACACACACACACACACACATATACATACTGGCACTTACAATATACACATATACTGGCACTTACAATGTTGACTGTTAGGAGAAATAGTACTCAATAGCAAAATACCAATTAACAATATATTTTATTTTGGTCCTGTCTCAGGTGTGTTAACTTGCTTGAAGATTATGTGCATCCACAGGTGAAACTTCGAGCAGCAAGACACATACTCAACCAAAATCAGGAATCACTTAGCTTAAGAGACCGATAGAATCTCTCAGCAAAAAAGACCGATACAATAAGTACTAGGCTTACATAGAATAAGTCCTGGGGTCTATTTGCTCGACTAAAGGCGGTGCTCTTGCATGGCTGCAGTCAAATGACTGAAACAAGTAAAAGTGTAAAAGAGTAATATATACGTATATATACTCTTTACTCTTTTACTTGTTTCAGTCATTTGACTGCGGCCATGCTGGAGCACCGCCTTTAGTCGAGCAAATCGACCCCAGGACTTATTCTTTGGAAGCCTAGTACTTATTCAATCGGTCTGTTTTGCCGAACCACTAAGTTATGGGGACGTAAACACACCACCATCGGTTGTCAAGCGATGGTGGGGGGACAAACACAGACACACAAACACATATACACACACACACATACATATATATATATTTATATATACATATATATGACGGGCTTCTTTCAGTTTCCGTCTACCAAATCCACTCACAAGGTTTTGGTTGGCCCGGGGCTATAGTAGAAGAAACTTGCCCAAGGTGCCATGCATATATAATGCAAGGGAGTTAGGGGTTGAGGATTCAACCCACTAAGGGATAGTATTTATCCAATATACTGCTGGGAGGGTACCCAATTATTGTTACACTAGTGTTATACCAAGTGTAATAAGTGGGTGTGGGTAAAAGGGGGGGGGTTACCCTAAATTTATATAGCAATTAGAAAATGGAGGATCATGCAGCATATTATCCTCCATTTTCTAATTGATATATATATATATATATATATATATATAAATATATAAAAAGGTGTAGACTTGACTTAAGATTCCCTGTATTTCCAGAGTCAGATGTATTGTGTATGTAAAAGAAGGGAATAGGCGTTGGATGAGAGGAGTGTTGTAGCCAGATGAAGTAAGTAGGGTCTGGTTTGGGTAAGGAAGGATAGATAATTGTTGGATAAGGAATAATGGAATTCTGCTACTAATGTATATTGTTGCAGAAACTGTGTCAGTCCTTATTCTTTGTGTATGCATCGTATGTATATCAACATATATTAGTGTGTCTATGTGTGCTGGTGTGTGTAGGCATGTGCTTGTTTGTATACTCTTTCAGTCATTTGACTGCGGTCAAGCTGGAGCAGCGCCTATTAGTCGAGCAAATCGATCCCCGGACTTATTCTTTGTAAGCCTAGTACTTATTCTATCGGTCTCTTTTTTGCCGAACCGCTAGGTTACGGGGACGTAAACACACCAGCATCGGTTGTCAAGCGATGTTGGAGGGACAAACACAGACACACACACACACACACACACACACACCCACGCACGCACACACACACACACACACATATATATATATGATGGGCTTCTTCCAGTTTCCGTCTACTAAATCTACTCACAAGGCTTTGGTCGGCCCGAGGCTATAGTAGAAGACACTTGCCCAAGATGACATGCAGTGGGACTGAACCCAGAACCATGTGGTTGGTAAGCAAGCTACTTACTACACAGCCACTCCTACACCTATATATATATATATATATATATATATATATATATATATATATATATTATTTTGTTTAAAAGAGTTCCAACACTGTCTGTTTTTTATGTTTTATTTATATTCCTGCAGAACTAATGTGGGGTATAGAATATGGAATATATAATATAATATACAATATAAAATAAAATTAAATAAAAATGGATGGCACCATGAAAGAATGTATTGAATGTAGATGAAATATTGAGTGTTCAATATAAAGGATCAACTATATAAATATATATATATAAATATATATAAATATATAAAGGCGACTCGAGTTTCAGGGCTATTTCCCTTCGTCATGGCCGGTATGACAGACTTTAAATATATATATTTAAAAGGGTTGACTGTGAATTCAACCTTTAATTCCAAAAGATTTATTATGTTTCTTTATACTTTAATTTACTGGTGTAAATATATATATGTATGTATATATATATTACATACATTATAGATAAATATACAACAGATAGGCAGACAATTACTGGTGTAAATTAGTGTAGACATGAACATTTATACTTACTTATATAAATAATTATATACTTAATATATATACATATATATGTACACACACACACACACACACACACACACATATGTATATATGTGTATACACATACATATATACTCGCACACATATATAGCTGAGCATGTAGATAGATGGTTAGATAGCCCATGCTTGCATAGATGGCTGACAATAAATGATATGTATGTATGTATATATGTATCTATCTGTCTATCTAATTGCTTGTCTGTCTATCTATCTATCTATCTATCTATTTATCGAATTGTCTGCCTATCTTTGTCTGTATATGTATCTATAATGAATGTAATATATATATATATATATACATATATATATATATATATATATATACACACACACACACACATATACATGCACATATATACATATGCATTCATATATAAACACATACATGTATACAGTATATACATATATACATGTGTGTGTATGTATATATATATATATATATATATATATATATATATATACATATATATATATGTGTGTGTGTGTGTGTATATATAAAGGTTTTATACTCACACACATGCTTGTTTATACACACATACACACACACACACACACCACATTCAGGTATAAACATTGTAGCTGCCAAGTTAGAGATGGATGGTAAAAGGGTGAATCAAGTGCAATAGATGTAACAAGATGATTCTACTAGTTACTTCTTGTCTAATTTTCTCAAGACATGCCAACATTCTTTACTAATCAATAAAATAGACTTAACTCGGTTGGTTTATATTATCATCTTTTTATTTTCTTGGCTCTTTTCGAAATTATGAGCAAACTGAAGACAGAAAGGTAACTTGTTTTTTTTGTTTTTGTTTTTTTTTTTTTAATACCAGTAATTCGCGGGTTTAAATAAACTCGGTGATATGAACACCAGTATGTCTTTTATAGCTTCTCCTAATTATTCTCTCTCTCTCTCACTGTCTTTGTCTCTATCTACCTCTGTCTGTCTGTCTCACTCTCTCTCTCTCTCAGTCCATGCTGTAAGGTGGTTGGCATTAAGAAGGGCATCCAACTGTAGTCACACCTGATTCCAGTCACCATTTTGGGAAGTTCATCTAAGCATGCGCAGGGATTGGTCTTCTGGAAGGCCTGCCAGAGATCCATGCACTGGGTCTGAACCCATGGCCATGTGGTTGGTAAGCAAGCTACTTACCACACAGCCACTCCTATGCCTGTAAATGATGATGATAAAGTGATTAGTCAAGACTTTGGCTATTGTCACACTGACTAATCTTTACCCCTAGAATATCACCAATCATTAATTATACTATTGACCTTCAAAGAGTTATCAGCAAAACTGGCCTGTGCAAGATTTGAACTCAGAATGAGATGACAACCAGTTTCTAGCTGATGCCATTTATCCTAAAGCTATTAGGATATAAAATACAGCTTTGTCTTACAAAATACTTATACACATTGGCATACTATCAAGTTGATTAGAGCAATTTAATTGACCCTAGCACGACAGAAATTGGAACATATTTCAGTTAAATCCCTGGAGGAATGAATTGTAAAGTTGCCTTTGATGTGGTTTGAACAACCAGTTTTTGATGCAGGAATGGAACAAGAGTAAATAAATATTATATAACATTTAGTCAAATATTTTTCTATTCCTAGCACTCAACTTTACATTTCTCTTCTTGCCTGTTATAATTATGTTTTCATTTATTAGTGTATATTTGTGTTTGTGTGTGGGTATTTATATATATGTAGACATGCTTCTGTGTGTGTGTGTGTGTGTGTGTGTGTGTGTGTGTGAGTGAATGTTTTACGAAGGCCATTATTAATGTAAAGTTATGCAAAAATTTCCTCTGACACCAAAACGAGGTCAACAAACATAATTTGTCAGACAAAGGCTTAGCATCCATCCTATAATATACACAAATGCAGATATGTAAATACATGCATACATACATGCACATATACACCCATATATACATGCACACATACACCCATATATATATATATATATATATATATATATATATACACACACACACACATACATAAATACAAGCATATATTCATTTACACAGATACCTACTTGTATGAAAAATAGTTAAGCCTCGTAGAGCAAATATTCTCACATATACACACACACACATTTTTTTATACACACATGCAGATATAGTGTGTGTGTGTGTGTGAGTGTATGTGTTGTTCATCTATAAGTTTTTTAGATACATAATTTAACATGTATATACATATAGATGCATATATTTATGTATAAATATGTATAATCACACACACACACACACACACACACACACACACACACACACACACACACACACACACACACACACACATATATATATATATATATATATATATGCAATATATATGCCTCTGTGTGTGTGTAAAAACCTGGTCGGTATTAAATTCCACAACCAAATTTGGCAAGAATGTTGCCGTGGTGATTGATGTATTTATTACTACTTCTTAATTGATTGTATTTACATATGATGGAGGATAGGGAGAGAGAGAGGTGTATGGAATATATATATATATATATATATATATATATACACACACAGACACACACACACACACATATATATATATATACACACACACACACACACACACACACACACACACACAGGGTTAGTGAAGTTTTATATTGTAACCTTTTTGTTGGCCATTCCTTCACCTTATCCCACCATAGCTTCCATTATTGCACCAATGTGGAAACCTCTATGTGGTGCCTCAGGCTGCTAGAAATAGCAGCCAAATCTCCCTCTCATTACACATTTGCCACACATTGGAAAAAAACGTTGGGTGGGTATGGTTAGAAGGCTTTGATCAGATCATAGGCCTGCTTGATGTAGGTGACCTAGGGTTAAAAATGAACAACAATAGTAGGTTTGTTCATTCTCTATTACTGTGAGATTATGATGGAAAGTTTTATGTGTTCAGTCGACCTGCTAGAAACAACAGCCCAATTTCCTTGAAATCGCATGCCACTCCATTATCCCTTCTACCACAACTCTTTATGAGACATCACTCGTGTGATTAGTTGTTGGCTCACAATGAGCTCATCTGACCTTTGAGAGGTGTTTGTTTTTAGTCCTGCGCAGTGTCCACAATGCTCTCCTCATCTGTCAAGCCATGCAGGGATGGAGGAATTCAGTTTAGTTACTGACCATCCAACACTGCTACAATCACCACCACCACAACCAACACCATCACATTAACAATAACAAGTGTACCTTCTATGTTAATGAAAACCTGATAAACAGCATCATTTTGTCAGCTTTTGTCCATCTTTTAGCTTTAGTTATTCTGATATTGTCTTCAGGTTTTTTTTTTCCCTTTACAGCCCTCCATATAGCTCGGGTGAACCTAAGAATCAGCAGCTGACAATTTGTCACCTATGATGTACCATGTTACTAGCCAAGGTACTTTTGATACTGGCGAGCGAGATCGTTGGCAGTGCCGCTGGACTGGCTCCTGTGCAGGTGACACGTAAAATACACCATTTTGAGCATGGCCGTTGCCAGTACTGCCTGACTGGCCTTTGTGCCAGTGGCACATAAAATCACTCACTACACTCTCGGAGTGGTTGTCATTAGGAAGGGCATCCATCTGTAGAAACTCTGTCAAATCAGATTGGAGCCTAGTGTAGCCATCTGGTTTCACCAGTCCTCAGTCAAATCGTCCAACCCATGCTAGCATGGAAAGCGGACATTAAACGATGATGATGATGATTAGACAGTGTTGTTTAGCCAAAAATCAGCCCTGCTCAGACAAGTCTTATGGTCATAGATATTTCAGCCACAGGCATCCTATCTTTTCTCAGACATGATGTATCTTTTACTTTAAGGCTTTCTCTTCCTATGCAGCACCGGCCCTCGATGACTTTTCCCCTCAGCTTTTGACCCTTGACTGTCTTTTTGCTTCTCTCGTATTGAATCCCTGCATTTTCGTCTCCACTTCAGTATCCCACCTCCATCTTGTTTTAGAGCATCTTTTCTTCTGGCTCTTTAGTGGGTTCCAGATCAGGGCTTAACATATTCCCCAAAGGAAGGCCTTCCTCTCCCAGGTTTTGATGATTCTAAATTGTGGTCAATGGTTCTGTAACTTTGCTTTTCTTTAGTTAGAGGTGTTGACCATGTGCAAACCTGTTTTGACTTCTGGTAAGGGGTGGCCATATTTATCTAACTTCTCTCCTTTGGCCTGCCCAGCATAGGTGGCTCCACTGGGAGCTTCTGACCCACTACATAACTCTCAGAGTCATGAAGGCATACAAGCCTCCACACTCCAACAGTCCCTGGACCTTGTGGTGTATGATGTATCTAAGACTACATTGTTCAATGTACACTTCTGTTTCATTAAGACAGTATGGAATGATTTGAGGGAGATTTTCTCCTGTTTTTGTAAGATTGACACAGATCTCTCATAATTTTTTTATTGAAGGGCATGCAGTTTTAGAAACTCTGCCAAATCTGATTGGAGCCTGGTGTGGCCACCTGGTTCACCAGTCCTCAGTCAAATCGTCTAACCCATGCTAGCATGGAAAGTGGACATTAAACAATGATGATGTCAACCCAAAATTAAGGAGATATCTCATCAAGGGCATTCATGCTGTGCATCAATTGTGCCCTTCCTCTTTTAAGATGATTTGGGTACTAATTTGAGCAGGTTGAAGAACTGAGCAGATTATCTTAATAAGTATATCCTCAGAAAATCTCTGACCGAATAAATCAAGAAGGTAATGACCCCAATAGCCAGTCTAGTCAGTCAGATCTTATTAACTCCTCCAACCCATGCTGGCATGGAAGATGGACGTTAAGAGATGATACGTGTTGTCTCTTTTATTGTGTCCTTAAAATGGCATCTTATATTATTTGTTTTATGGTATTCAAATATTTTACAATATATTCTTCATAAGGTGTATGCCAATACTTGTCAAATATGATAAATGGGTATATTGGAAGAAAAAGTTGGAGAACCATGCATTGGCCAATGTAATCTTGGATATATATAAACATAGCAAAATGATCATAGTTGAAATGCATTTGATCATAAAGATGCTCAATGAATACAAACTCGGGGTTAAATATTATGCACATGTAGCCAAGAATAGCAGATATCTAGCCATTTGTATCTGGACTTCTGATATGAATATACAAAGGGTTTCAGTAGTAAGAAGGGGGCGAATGAAATGGGTAGTGGGTAGAGATAGAAAGCTTTAGACCATAATTGTGTTTTTATTTAATTAATTATTTCACTAATTAAATTTATACTCCTTAATCTGTAGTATAGCTGCTGATTCTTAGTGTCATATAAATAAGATGTAGAAGCGGCAAGGGACAGATGGATGGATGGATGGGGGCAGGCAGGCATTAGGTAGGGCCATCCTAATGCATAATCTCTGCATGATAAAACAGAACTTAAATAGCCAAACATATGGAATCCATCATTTCTTTGGCTCAATATCAGGAACTGGCACTATTCCCTTGGCAGTTGTTCCTGTTATAATCATTAAGATGACATTGTTTTTATACATACGTTTATTATTATTTTTGTTGTTGTTGTTGTTGTTGTTGTTGTTGTTGTTTCTGGGTTTTGTTTTTCTTTTTGTTTTGTGGTTGTTATTTTATTTATTTTATTTATTTATAAGCCATGGATTGCACAGGTCTGCAATAATTCATCAGTTTCATGTTGCATATTGACGTGAGTCTCCATCAGTGTTTGTGCATTTGTGTGTATGTGTGTGTGTGTGTATGTGTGTGTGTGTGTGTGTGTGTGTGTGTGTGAGTATACTTATATACATATACATTATGTATGCATGTATTTGAGTATATGTATAGCTATCTATTCTTTTCTTATATTTTATTCTTTTACTTGTTTCAGTCATTTGACTGTGGCCATGCTAGAGCACCATCTGATTGAGTAAGCATGTATTTGTGTGTTTGTGTTTGTGTGTATATATATATATATATATAGAATGGTTAGTGAGAGCTGTGCGAAGAATGGTTAGTGAGAGCTGTGCGAGCCATGTACAGAGAATGGTTAGTGAGAGCTGTGCGAGCCATGTACAGAGATGCTGCCAGTAAGGTGAGGGTTGGAAATGAGTACAGCAATGAATTCCGGGTAGAGGTAGGGGTCCACCAAGGTTCCGTCCTCAGCCCCCTCTTATTTACCATAGTCCTCCAGGCAATCACAGAGGAGTTCAAGACAGGTTGCCCCTGGGAGCTCCTCTATGCTGATGACCTTGCCCTAATTGCGGAGTCACTATCAGAACTAGAGAAGTTTCAGGTGTGGAAGCAAGGTCTTGAATTGAAGGGCCTTAGAGTCAACCTAGCTAAAACCAAAATCCTAATAAGTAGGAAGGTAGATAAAACACAAACCCCTTCAGGTAGATGGCCCTGCTCAGTATGTAGAAAAGGAGTAGGTAGTAACTCTATAAGATGTACCCGGTGCAAGCTATGGACACATACGAGGTGCAGCAACATCAAAGGCAGGTTAACTAGCAAGTTAGTTTTTGTTTGTGGCAGATGTTCAGGTGCAATAAAGACTGTAAACAAACAGGGAACAACTTCTATCTCATTCCAGGGTGAAAAACTAGAGGTAGTCGATAGCTTCCGCTATCTGGGCGACCAAGTTAGTAGTGGGGGTGGGTGCGCTGAAAGTGTAGCTGCTAGAATAAGAATAGCCTGGGCAAAGTTTAGAGAGCTCTTACCCCTGCTGGCGACAAAGGGACTCTCACTCAGAGTAAAAGGCAGACTGTATGACGCATGCGTACGAACAACCATGCTACATGGCAGTGAAACATGGGCTGTAACTGCTGAGGACATACGTAAGCTCGCAAGGAATGAAGCCACTATGCTCCGTTGGATGTGTAATGTCAATGTGAATACCCGTCAGAGTGTAAGTATCTTGAGAGAAAAGCTGAACATTAGAAGCATCAGTTGTGGCGTGCAAGAGAGACGATTGCACTGGTATGGACATGTGGTGAGAATGGATGAGGATAGCTGCGTGAAAAAGTGCCACACCCTAACAGTTGAGGGAACCCGTGGAAGAGGTAGGCCCAGGAAGACCTGGGCTGAGGTGGTGAGGCAAGACCTTCGTACATTGGGCCTCACCGAGGCGATGACTACTGACCGAGACCTTTGGAAATGTGCTGTGCGTGAGAAGACCCGGCAAGCCAAGTAAGATCGTTGCCAGTGCCCCTGGACTGGTTCTTGTGCGGGTGGCACATGAGATGCACCATTTTGAGCGTGGCCGTTGCCAGTACCGCCTGACTGGCTCCCGTAGGATTTTCGAGCGAGATCGTTGCCAGTGCCCCTGGACTGGCTTGTGCGGGTGGCACATAAAAGACACCATTTCGAGCGTGGCCGTTTTCGTGCGGGTGACACGTAAAAGCACCCACTACACTCTGAGTGGTTGGCGTTAGGAAGGGCATCCAGCTGTAGAAACTATGCCAAATCAGACTGGAGCCTGGTGTTGCCATCCGGTTTCACCAGTCCTCAGTCAAATCGTCCAACCCATGCTAGCATGGAAAGCGGACGTTAAACGGTGATGATGATGATGATGATATATATATATATATATATATATATATAATGTATGTGCTTATGTATGCTTGTATCTACATGTATATAGATACACACACACACACACACACACAAACACACACGTGTGTGTGTGTTGGGCCATGTAAAAATCACCTGTGCCAGTGTGCCAGTGCCACATAAAAAAGAGCCCAGCACACTTTGAAAAGCGTTTGGGGTTAAAAAGGGGACATCCAGCCGTAGAAACAAAGCCAAATCAGAATGGAACCTGGTGCAGCTTCCTAGCTTGCCAGCTCTGGTCAAACCATCCAACCCATGCCAGCATGGAAAATGGATGAGAATGATGATCGTGTGTGTGTGTGTGCGTGCATGTGTAATGTGTGTTATGAACTGAAAGAAAATTCAACACCATATTGGAAGAGTGTAAATTAAATTTATTATTGTTAAACACGAACATTATTGTCAGTTGCATTGAAGGTTTAGCCGACTAAGCCATCATCAGACAGTGATGCATTGAAGTTAATCTCGGCTTTATATAATTTCTGTTGAGTTAAAATCTTCCTTGGATGTCTGAGTTTGAGTAGAGTCATAATTAGGTTTTAGGGTGGGTTGTTGTGATGAGGTGCTTTGGAGAAATTTTTACTGAATAAAGCTGAGGTTAACATTATTGTTTAGAATTTATTTATATACATAGAACTTTGTAAGCAGATGTGTATATTTAGGTGCGTCAGCTTCAGGTCATGGGACTGTCTTTTTAGTAGTTTACAAGGAGTGTAAATCTATTTGTTTAATCACCTTATAAAGTTAATATCCATGGTCACATGTCATTGATACATTTTACTATATATCAGCAGTAATCTTCAATCAATGCCAAATTATGTGAGACTTTTATAAGGGTGTAACTTTTGTGAAATATTACTGATGAGAATGCAAATCCTGTGAAATGAGATGTCTGGACAGAGCAATCTGAAAGCAAAATAAATTTAGTGACATTAAAATAAAGCAAGTAATGTTAATAGATAGCCTAATTTATCTCTCCTGGGTCGGGACCCATATTTTTCTTTGCTATAATACACGTTTCCCTTCATGAAGCTTGTGTGTTTGGGAGAAATTTTTATTGATTAAATTTGAGGTTAATGTTATTGTTTAGAATTTATTTGTGTATGTAGAACTTTGTAAGCAGATTTGTATATTTAGGCACATCAGCTTCAGGTCATGGGATATCATTTTTAGTATGTGGAGTTGTTGATAGCAGCAGAGATATCTTACAAGTAGCAGCAGTATCAAATACAGTAGAAATGCATTTCTTAAGGTGATGACATGAGTTACAAAAAAAGGAAGTTACTGAATTGCTGTCTGGTGATTGTGGTGGAACTAATGCAGTTGTAACATTACTAGACAGTCTAAATTACCTCCCTTGGGTTTGGGTGTACGAGTTTGGGGTGGATTTAGTAAACTGGGTGGAAAGCTTCTTTTTATATGTGTTGGTAACTATTAAAGTATACAGAGAGAAGATAAGTGGGACAGGTACATGTATTGATAAAATGTTGTTTTTATGGATTTGTGAGATGGTGTAGTGGATGTGGAGAATGTGGGGTGTGGTTGCCAGGACTGTGGAGGCGAAACAAAAGACTTCGACTCCGACTCCTCTGCTATTGGCACCTCTGACTCCAACTCTGACTCCTCTTCATGTAATTAAGTGATTGTGGTCTACATATCTCGTAAAGCATATGCTTACGCTTAAACTTTGAGGGGGCCTATATGTTATAACCGGTTCATATTAAAGAATAAAGATATTTGGGGTCAGAGTCAGTATAGTTTCACTGACTCCGACTCCAGCTGCACTCTAATTGTTTCCAACTCTGACTCCAATTCCAGCTTCACAGCCCTGGTAGTTGCTACAAGGTTTATGTATGTATGTATGTATGTATACCTGTCTATCTATCTATCTATCTATCTTTCTATCTGTCTGTCTGTCTGCCTGTCTGTCTAGTTATCTATCTATCTATCTATATATATATATATATATATATATATATATATATATATATATATATATATATATAGTGTGTGTGTGCGTGTGTTTGTTTTTGTTCCCATCCACTGCTTCACAGCTGGTGTTGCTTTGTTTACATCCATGTAACTGAGCTGTTCAGCAAAACAGACCAATAAAATAAATACCAGACTAAAAAACAAATGACAACAAAATAATAGTCTTGATTTGTTTGTAAAAAACCCTTTGAAGTAGTGCCCAGTATGGCCACAGTCCAGTGACTGAAGCAAATAAAAGAATAAAGATACATACATACATGTACATACACATATACATTACATACATACATACATATATACATACACACACATACATACACATATACATGCATCCATTCCTACACACATATATTACATACATACATAGATATACAGATACATTCAGATACATACACACATAAACACATAATTACACACATACGCATACGTACATACACACCTTCATTTATATATTTATACACACACATACACATCCATGCTTGTATGCATATATATATACATACATACATGTATGCATATAGGCACGCATATAAACATATTCGCAGAGACATACTTACATACATACACATATACATACACGTACACATATACATATTACATACATACACTTAGACAAGATATTCATTCAATGCACCTACCACACAAAACCCTCACCATACCATATGCTACTTCATTGCACTGCACTGAATATTTTCAGAAAATAGATAAAAATTGTGTACGAAACACTGAGATATTCCATATACTAAAATCTATAACTATGTATCAGCACAAATAAAAATACTAATTATATATGAGATATTATTGCGATAATACTGTAATAGACTATGTATGGGTGAACACGTTTGACCCAAGGACTAACAGGAATATGTTGGTATTGGTCAGTTATTGCCTTGCTACAAAGATAATACAATGGTCGGTGTTTATATCATTGTATCCGTGCCAATAAACTTGACAAATTTTCTTGTTGGCAAATAATAAAACGAATTCAAGGGTTAATTTATTGCTGTAGGTTTGAACAAGCCGATAGTATTATGGTATTATTCGAGTACGAGTATGGAGCTGTGTGCAATGTTGTTTGTATCTATATATGTGTGTGTGTGTATGTTAGTGGCTGCGCTTACTTCTGAATCTGTTTGTGATTGCTTGCATATGTGTGTGTATGTATATATATATATATATATATATATATATATATATATATATATATATATTTATGCATATTCATACACATACACACACGTGTATATATGTGGCTCTTTGTGTGTGTAAATTCATTTATATTCATAGAATTTCACACATAATATGCATGTGTGTGTGTGTGTGTGTGTGTATAGATATGTGTGTGTCTATGAGTTAAAGGTGATAACTACAGAACACAAAGATCTTTACTAATCTCATTTGTTTTACAATATATTATACATCATCATTATATATACATATATATATATATATATATATATATTTATCAATGCATCTTGCTCTCATATATATATATATATATATATATATATATATATACATATATATAATGTACATACACACACACATATATATATACATATATGAGAGCGAGATGCATGTATAAATATGTGCATACATAATTATCAAAGACATTCCTTCACCTAGAAAATGAAGACATTGTCTACCCAGACAAAACCTCTGAATATTTAACAGCTATAATTAAGTATAAAGAATAAATGAATTACTATTCATTATAAAGGAAGATGAATTTAATGCATTAAAATCAAAGTGAAATTCTGTAAATGGTTAATATTTAGATTCCAAAAAGAAACAATATACCCCATGACTTATATTTTATTATACCCTCAATAAAATATATGCATATGTATAGAAAAAAAGATAGATATATAGATGGATATTTATATAAATACATAGTTGTGTGTGTCTATCTATATCTACCCCCGTCTCTCTCTCTCCCTCTCTCCACACACACACACACACAATAGCACATGATGACATTAAAGTCACATACAATAAGTGAAACAAGTCCAAAATGCATTGAATATCATTGTAAAGGAATAGATTGCATTCTGTCTTCCAGTGTCATTCAAAAGTTTTCGATGCTTCAGAAACCCAACCAACCTGAAAGAAGGCTGCAGCTATTTACAGCTGACAAATAAGGCAAAAAGCAAACCACCATGTTCAGTTTTAACCCTTTAACATTTAAACTGGCCATATCCAGCCGAAATATTATGCCTGCTTTATGTTCAAACTGGCCAGATGTAGCCTAACTACCCAGATCTAGCCTAATTGGTCAGATCTAGCCTAACTGGCCAGATCTAGCCTATCACAGTGACCCTACAATACCGTTCTAAAAATTAACTGTAACCTCATCAAAATTTCAAAATTACAAGATAATACGTAATTAATTCTAATCAATGTGGATAAATAAGCATTACTTTTGACAGAACATAATCCGAATGCTCATGGGTTAATTACGGAAAACCTGGGAGGAACAAGGTAACACACAGCAAGTTGTAATTACCTGAAAGGAATGCAGGATGCAGATGTGGGCCAAGTGAAGATGCATCAGTGGCTTAAAAACAGTGGATTGAAAGCAGAAATTGAAGTTCTGATAATCGCTACATAAAATCAGTCTTGCAACAAGACCCTATTTCTGGGGTGGGCAATTTACAGTCACAGAGTTTTATGTGGCCCACAGAAGCATTTGGCATACATTTGTCTCGTTAAATTACTTGTGCTGTCTGATGTGTAATTTGCGCATAAATAAATTTAATGAAATCTTTTTTGTGTACCACAATTGTTTTAGTTTTATTTATTATTGTTGTGTAAGTTACACTTTGCATTAAATGAAATGTAATATTAAGTAATAAGTACCATCAGTTATAGAAGGTGTGGCTCTCTGTTAACTATGGTCTTCTCAAAGTGGCCCCTGAGCCAAGACAGTTGCCCAACCTCGTCCTATTGGCATCACATCGTCAAAGCTACAAGAGATCCGATCCGCAATACAGGATCGACCTCGGTAGAGTTTGAACTCAGAACAGAAAGATACAAAAAAATGATGTTTAGCATTTTATCCACCTTGCCAACAATCCTGACAGCTCACTACCTCAACAACAACAACAACAACAACAACAATAATAATAACATTGGTTTCAAATTTTGGCACAAGGCCTGAAATTTGGGGTCGGGAAATTTGTCTAGCTGGTACTTATTTTATCAACCCTGAAAGAATGCAAGGCAAAGTTGACCTCAGCGGAATTTTAACTGAGAATGTAGACTGATGAAACACAGCTAAGCATTTTACCTGCCCCTGCTAACGAGTCTATCAGCTTGGCACGTTAAAAACAACAACAACAACACAACAACAATAATAATGATAATAATAATGGTTTCAAATTTTTCCACAAGGGCAGATATTTTGGGGGAGGGGATGTTTCAATTACCGTCGACCCCAGTGTTCAACTGGTACTTATCTTTATCAACCCTGAAAGGATGAAAAACAAAGTCGACCTCGGCGAAATTTGAACTCAGAATGTGAAGACAGATGAAAAACAGCTAAGCATTTTGTCCTGTATGCTAACGATTCTATCAGTTTGCCACCTTAAAAACAACAACAGCAACAATAATAATAATATTGATAATAATGAGGATGATGATGATGATGATGATGACAATGATCACAAATGTAATCATAACAGTGATGTTAATAATTATAACAAGAACATATAACAAACGTATGAGTTACTAACGTGGACAGTTCTTCCATCCTTCTTCTAACCTGAGGTCATTGCTATCCTATAAGTTGGCGAGACACTTTTGACGAAAATGACTTGTAAACCAGCATCCTGTGACTTTATTGTTCCAACTAATAACAATTCATTTAGCAACGTCCATCAAATATATTTCTACTTCCCTTTTGAATTATCAGACGTTTCTATTTTCTGTCCTATTGTCTGTGGAAATATTTATCATTTCGCATCAGCTCAGAGCACAAACTTAACACACTCAACATTGAAATGTACATACACACACATATCATCATCATCATTATCATCATCATTTAACGTCTGCCTTCCATGCTGGCATGGGTGGGATGGTTTGAAACGAGCCGGTGAGGCAGAAGCCTGCACCAGATTCCTGTGACTGTTTTGGTAGGATGATTTTTACAGCTGGATGCCTTTCCTAACACCAAGCACTCAGGAGAGTGGACTTAGTGCTTTTTACATGGCACAAGCACAGGTGAGGTGAGTAGTGCTTTTTATGTGGCACAAGCACAGGTGAGGTCAGTCTTAGCAAAGGTTTTACAGCTGGATGCCCCTATATATATATATATATATATATATTCTTTTACTCATTTACTTGTTTCAGTCATTTGACTGTGGCCATGCTGGAGCACTGCCTTTAGTCGAGCAAATCGACCCCAGGACTTATTCTTTGGAAGCCTAGTACTTATTCTATCTGCCTCTTTTGCCGAACCGCTAAGTTACGGGGACGTAAACACACCAGCATCAGTTGTCAAGCGATGTTGGGGGGACAAACACAGACACGCAAACACATATACACACACATACACATATATATATATATATATACATATATACGATGGGCTTCTTTCAGTTTCCGTCTACCAAATTCACTCACAAGGCTTTGGTCGGCCCGAGGCTATAGTAGAAGACACTTGCCCAAGGTGCCACGCAGTGGGACTGAACTCGGAACCATGTGGTTGGTAAGCAAGCTACTTACCACACAGCAAGCTACTTACCACACAGCAAGCTACTTACCACACAACCACTCCTATATGTATTGAGAGAGAGAGCAGTCGGCTACCTCTGATGAGCATAGGATTACATAATCAGATTGTTACCTATTGTTCCATTGAATCCCTAATGCGAAACTGATAGGTAAGATCAGCCTTAATGTACACTTTGGATCACATACACACACACACACACACACACACACACACTTATATTTCTCTTTTAAGCATTGAGTCTTTGTTTAATCATATCAACCTGAGTGAAATTTGAACTCAGAGCATATCGGGGCATAACTAGATATATATAAGTTGTATATGTACGTTTGTTGGAATGTTGTACATTTATAAGTTCTAAAATTAGATTCTGACAATTTAATGAACTGAAAAGAAGGTTCCATACATAGGCATACACTATTTGCTGCACACATATTCTTTGGGACGCATAAACACAAAGGAGAATTTACACCTTCAAATTTTGTATATACACACACACACACGCATTTTACACACATACTGGGACACATGCATATGTGTAAGTACGCATACATACGCACTGATACGTTCTCTTCTTTACCATTTCCTCCTCCAAGCACTAGAGAGTTCTTACAAAGCTGCAATCGACAGCTCTGCTATGCACAGCCTTAAAATATCTTGGTTGTCTTGGAGACGTTAAAGATACAAAGGCGTAGGTTGATTTGCGCTTTGGTGGTGGTGGTGGTGGTGGTGGTGGTGGTGGTGGTATGTTGAATAGGTGATGCTCCTATATAGAGAGATAGGCAAGTAGCAGCAGCAGTAGTAGTAGTAGTAGTAGATTGATACTACAGTGTTAGAGTACAGTGGTTGTTGCATAACCCTGGGTCGGGCTTGATCCAGAACAACCTACAGCTGAAGGCATTCCAGCCATGAACATCCCCTTTGGTGTTTTTTTTTCTTTTTTCTTTTTTTTTTAGTCCATAGGTGCAGGAGTGGCTGTGTGGTAAGTAATTTGCTTACCAACCACATGGTTCTGGGTTCAGTCCCACTGCGTGGCACCTTGGGCAAGTGCTTCGACTATAGCCTCGGGCCGACCAAAGCCTTGTGAGTGGATTTGGTTGACGGAAACTGAAAAGAAGCCCATCATATATATGTTTGTGTGTCTGTGTTTATCCCCCCCCCCCCACTATCACTTGACAACCGATGCTGGCGTGTTTACATCTCTGTAACTTAGTGGTTCAGCAAAAGAGTCCGATAGAGTAAGTACTAAGATTACAAAAGAATAAGTCCTGGGGTTCATTTTTTTTTTGGGGGGGGGGCTGAAGGCAGTGCTCCAGCATGGCCACAGTCAGATGACTGAAACAAATGAAAGAATAAAAGAACAGTGTACCTAAGACTACAATTTCCAATGTGTCTATCCCATTTTATTTTCTAATCTGATAGGGTGTGATCTGATAGGTATCTAACTGCTACTTCTAGCTGGCCAAACAACCACATAAAGGCTCTCTTTTGGGTCTAGGGTGTAGGAACCCTCTGTGATAAATAGTTTGGTTGGCAGAATGAAAAACGGTCAAAAATGTTGTTCTTGATGTTTTGCATCTCCAGGTCAACCCTGACTGAGCTGAGCTGTGACCAAACTCATTCCAGCTGTGGTCATTCCATCTTTTTCCAATGTGAAGAGAGCCCAGGACCACATTATCCAAGGCATTTCCTTTTTGTAAGACAGCAAGGTGTGATTAAAAAGAAATTTAGCTGCTATATCTAGCATTTTGAAAGATCACGTAAATGTGCCTGCCCTCCTTGGTTCATCTCTTCAGCAATGGTATCTACTAGAGACGATACAGATGCTGTTTGAGAAGGTTACAGGTATTGATTAGAAAGAAATTCAGCTGCTATATCTAGCGTGTTGAATGATCACGTAAATGTACCTGCCCTCCTTGGTTCATCTCTTCAGCAATGGTATCTACTAGAGACGATACAGATGCTGTTTGAGATGGTTGCAGGTATTAATTAGAAAGAAATTCAGCTGCTATATCTAGCATTTTGAAAGATCACGTAAATGTGCCTGCCCTCCTTGGTTCATCTCTTCAGCAATGGTGTCTAGAGACGATATAGATGCTGTTTGAGATGGTTGCAGAGTTTATAGAGTTATTCATATTAATGATAGCAGTGCTATGGTTGCTATTGGTGATGGCTCTGTGGTTGTTTTGTTTTTAATGCAAAATGTCTTGTTGTTGTTGTTGTTGTAGACCCAGTTCAGTTCTCACAGAGCAAATCTACATTCATAGGCGTTAACCATCCAATCTTTTAATTCCTGTTTATCTATTCTGTTCTTATTCCTGACTGAGCAAGCCTGTAATGAAAGGCATTCCAGTTGTGACCATCCTAACTTTAATTTCTGTTTGTCTATTCCAACTATTCTTATTCATTTTCCTGACTGAGTGCACGCCTTCGATGAAAGGCTTTCTAGCTGTGACCACCCACCTTTAATTCCTGCTTATCATAACTATTTCTATAACTGACTGAGAGCACTTAGAACGTAAGGCATTCCAGCTATGACCATCCCATCTTTTATTCTTGTTTGTCTGTTCTAAATATTCATATTCCTCAATTTGTCATCATCATCATTTAACGTCCACCTTTGATGCTGGCATGGGTTGGACGGTTTGATAGGAGCTGGCCACACAGGAGCCTACACTAGACACCTGTGTCTGTTTGGACTTGGGTTTTGCCACTGGATGCCCTTCCTAACACCAACCACCTTGCAAAGTAGACTGAGCGCTTTTTATGTGGTACCAACACAGGCAAGGGTCAGTTTTGGCATGGTTTTTACAGCTGGGTGCCCTTCCAAATGCCGACCCCTTTACAGTGTGGAATGGGTGCTTTAAAAAATGAAAGCTTAACCCTTTAGCATTCAGATTACTCTGTCAAATATGATACTTATTCATTCATATTGTTTTAAATTAATCATGCATTATCTCATAGCTTCAACATTTTGACGATATGACTGTTTATTTTTAGAATGACATTGTAGGAAAGGTGAGAGAAGCTGGATGTGGCCAGTTTGAACATACAATGGGTAGAGCATTTAACATGTCCTTCCATTGTTTTTAAGATGGTACAGTGCACTTTGAAGCAAATTAGCTGCTATTTCTACTTCCTTTCATACTCTTGTGACCTTACGTACCCGTTCACCCTGTCTAGTCCCCTGGACCACTTCTGTAGTGTTCATCTTCCTGCAACCCTGTAGTTCTCAATCGAGGTTCATATAGCCCTCAGGGGTTCATATGACCCTTAGGGATCTGTATAAGTTATTTTTTGTTAAAATTTATGTGGAATAGTCCCAAAATATTTTAACAATATTTTTAAAATCACAATCCCTAATAATATTTCCTTATGAAAATATAAAAGAATTTTTAAGATATCAAGTGACTATGAAGGTCCCATCTGAGTAAAAGAAGAACCTAGTTAAAAATTGGTTGAGAACCACTGCTGTAACCTGAGGGTGTGCCCTGGCCCCTCTTCACCATCTTCTCTCTTGTAGCAACTGGGGCAGCCTTGCATTTCCTCTATAATAAGATCCCCATTTATATCCTTCTACTGTACTTTAATCCCTCACCACCTGGCATAAAGCCACTGCCCTCAAAACTACACTCCCTTCCACTGAGGTTGTTTTATCTGGTGTTGGTGCTTTATAAGAAGCACCAAGAATGTTTTCAGATGTGGTTGCCCTGAGGAAGGGCATCCAACCATAGAAACCATATCCTAAGTAAACACTGAAGCTTGGCACAGTCCTCTGGCTTGTTGGCTCCTGTCACACTGTCCAACCCATACCAGTTTTTCCATGGGGAAATGGACATAAAATGACGACAATGATGATGATTATGACTGACCAAATAAAAGCTCTCACACTAGCTCCCATGTGGTCTGTTTTGTAGAAAAGGTGATGTTAAGTTTGTATTTGCGATGGTTATACTGTGTTCATAGTGGTCTGGTGCAGGGCCGTGACCTGGAAGTGCTGCGTTTTGTGATTGTTATGATGTGATGGGGTGTGATTGTGGTCAGGTGTGTGTTGGAGATGAAGTAGTTGTATGATGTTGGCTGTTGGTCTGAAAGTGATGATATAGTGTGGAGCTGGGCTTGGGTTTCATGATTGCGATTATAGCTGCGTAGTTGTATGAGGACGGTGATGTGATGCAAAAGTGATGGTTGGTGGGTCGTGATTTTGGTCAGGTTTGTGATGGTTACGAGGACGATGATGATGATGTAGTGTAGCACTGCATGATGTAATATGCAATGTCGGTAACTGTGTGATTGCGATGTATATGCCGTATACGATTCTGCGATGATGTTATTTAAGTATTTGTGGTAATTGTATGATGTGCTGTGATAATGTTTGTGTGATTTTGCAATAGTGTTCGGTACCTTCACACACACACACACACACTTCGTTGCCACCGCTGCCATTACCAGCAGACAAATCCATTAAACACTTATGTGGAACCAATAAAAGAAATCTTTCAGACTTCAATAAGTCCAAGGATATGCCAAAACCGGAGGAGCAGCAGAGGGCTACTGTGACAATGATGTGTAGTTGTGGGGAGGTGATGTTGTATAGAAATTTTATAGAAACACAGAACAATGTCACAAACTGCTGAACAATTCAGCAACAGTAAAAACTACCGTCGCCACCTCAAACATGACCACCTCCTCTGATACTTCAACCTGTACCAGGTACCATACCATGCTCATTCTTTTATCACTTTCTTGTAATTCCATTTATTATATTACCCCAACTCCCACTACTACCATTCTCTCTCTCTATCTCTTTCTCTAATTCCTTATATTATTGTTTCTTTCTTTCTCTCTCTTTCTCTTTCTTTTCTTCTCTCTCTCTTTCCATCCATTTAGATTTCCATTTTCTTTTGACTGCCTCTATTACCATCTTCTTCACCATTTTCTGCCTCTGCCCCCACCCCCCAGCCAGTTTCTTCCCCCTCTTAACTTTGCCCCCCCCCCCTCCTTGCTTTCTCTCTCTCTCTCTCCATTTATTTTATTCTTCTTCCCCATCTTTCTTTCTTCCTTTCATTCTATATATTTTTTGCACCCTTCAACTTCTCCTCACCCCACCACTCTTGTAGAAGAATAAAGAAAGGTGTGTGTAGGCGGGGGGGGGGGGGGGGCTAGGAAAATCTTGCTTCTTTTTTAAAGTGCCAGTCACTCCTTCATTTGTTTTTTTGTTCCTTTCTTTCTTTAATACTCTTTTTTTCTTTTTCTTTCTGTCTCTTCTCAGAAATCTCATTCCTCTTGTATTTTATTCATCTATCCCATTATCATCATCATCATCACCATCGTCAACTACTACCAGTATAAACCTCATCGCCTTCCTACCTTAAGATGATTATTTTGATAGTGATCATAATGATAATCATCACTATCATCATCATCATCATCATCATCACCACCATCATCGTCACCACCATCATCATCATCATCACCATCATCATTGTCATCACCATCATCATTATCATTACATAAAAAGAGCCATCCGAACGTGGTCAATGCCAGGTCCGCCTGACTGGCTCCCATGCCAGTGGCATGTAAAAAGCACCAACTGATCATGACCGATGCCACTACCCCCTGACTGGCTCCTGTGCCGGTGGCACATAAAAAGCACCATCCAAACGTGATAGTTGCCAGGCCCGCCTGACTGGCTCCTGTGCCGGTGGCACGTGAAAATCACCCACTACACTCTCAGAGTGGTTGGCATTAGGAAGGGCTACCAGCTGTAGAAACTTTTCCAGATCAGATTGGAGGCTGGGGCAGCTGCTGGCTTCCCAGACCCCAGTCGGACCGTCCAACCCATGCCAGCATGGAAAACGGACGTTAATTGATGATGATGATCACCATCACCATCATCATCATCATCATCATCATCATCATCATCATCATGGGCCTCGCTATCACTGAGGGTCTCTCATCATGGCTAAAGAACATCCTTAGCATAGCTAGGATCACATCTGAAACAGGTCCTTCTCTTCAGAGACCAAACAAAAAAAAGAAAAAAAAAAGAAAAAAAATCATTCAAGTCCACTTTCATAGATGCTGTCAATGTCCAAGGCTCAAGTGGACCTTACAATGGATTTCTGCTCCCACATTTGACCCTGTCCTGCTATTATGCATACAGATATCCTTGACTAAATACAGGGTTAAGTTAAGACACATAGAAGCCTTAAACACTTGAAAGATTTTGCTGCTCCCATGTATTAAGGATATGGTTCCAACATTGGTTGTCAAGTGGTGGTGGTGGTGATGGTAACTTTGGAGTCAAATACTGATGCACAACCTCCCTCACTCTCTCACTCTTACTCTCTCTCTCTCACTCTTACTCTCTCTCTCTCACTCTTACTCTCTCTCTCTCTCTCTCTCACTCACTCTTACTCTCTCTGTCACTCACACTCTCTCTCTCTTGTGTGCACATATGCTGTCATATGTGTAATTAATTTCGGGGATGGTAAAACCCAAAGCAGATAAGCCTATAAACAATATATGATTCTTAGTTATTGTATAACCTGATGAGTTGGGAGAAATATGATGTGACATATTGCAGATTCTTATGAAGCTTGTATGTTAACAAATGTCATCTTGTATATACACAATTTCTTATTTCTTTATTGCCAACAAGGGGCTAAGCATAGAGGGGACAAGCAAGGATAGACAAAGGGATTAAGTCAATTACATCGACCCCAGTGTGTAACTCGTTCTTAATTTATCGACCCCGAAAGGATGAAAGGCAAAGTCGACCTCGGCGGAATTTGAACTCAGAACGTAGCGTCAGACAAAATACCGCTAAGCATTTTGCCCAGTGTGCTAACGATTCTGGCAGCTTGCTGCCATCTCGTATATACACAATTTGTTGCTGTGAAATTCACTCACAAGGTATTGTCTGGCCCAAGCCTACAGTAGAAGAGACTTGCCCAAGGCTACAGTGGAAGGTACTTGCCCAAGGTGCTGCACAGCGAGACTGAACCCAAAGTCATGTGATATACAATCATGCTTGAATTGAAAAATAGGTATGGTTAACTAGAAAAAAACAGGAAACAAACAGGATCAAAGTGTAAGAATAACTGGAATAGCTGAACATCAACAAAACAGAATAAGAATAATCAAGCAAGAATTACAGGATTTGAGAATAGGAATAGTAGAATAAACAAACAGGAATTAAACAGAATTGAAGAATAAGAAAAGACAAGATGAATTATTTAAGAGAATTGAGGATTAAGAATAATTAGAATAGACAGGAATTTCAATTAAGTTTGATAAATGATTTTGATATAGATTAATCTGTTGTGTTCTCTGATGTTCTGATTTTGAAAGGGTTAGGGCCAAAATGACCCCATGGTTGCAGACCTGTCAATAGAATTTACCACATTAATTTCATATTCTGTCCCATATTTGAAACTATAGCTAAGCATACATCTGCATACTATAGGGTATATCCCGCTCTCAGTAAGCACCTATAAACAATGCCTGCATATATATATATATGTACACATGCATACACTTTTAGATATACATCTTGCATTATATATATATATATATATAGGCGTAAGAGTGGCTGTGTGGTAAGTAGCTTGCTTATCAATCACATGGTTCCGGGTTCAGTCCCACTACGTGGTACTTTGGACAAGTGTCTTCTACTATAGCCTTGGGCCAACCAAAGCCTTGTGAGGCGGAAACTGAAAGAAGCCTGTCGTACATATATATATATATATATATATATGTGTGTGTGTGTGTGTGTATATGTTTGTCCCCACCAACATCACTTGACAACCAATGCTGGTGTGTTTACATCCCCGTAACTTAGCGGTTCGGCAAAAGAGACCAATAGAACAAGTACTTGGCTTACAAAGAATAAGTCCTGGGGTCAACTTGCTCGACTAAAAGCGGTGCTCCAGCATGGCCGCAGTCAAATGACTGAAACAAGTAAAAGAGTAAAAGAGTATATACATACACATAAAATTATAAATAAGGGCTAAGGAAAAAAATTTTCTATGACAATATGCTGCAAAATAGACTTTGGATCGTGAATCTATATACAATATTTTTACTATAAATACACATCATGTTCAAAACATGGAAAGCAAGTTAACAAAGTTTGAAAATTCCATTATCCCCGAATCGGACCGATTTCTGGATTGATCCAGAAGGACTCCTCCTTCATCACCGAGGAACACAATAAGAATAAATCAAATACTTACATATACCCATGCACACACACACACACACACACACACACACACACACATGCACTTTCAGTTTCTATCTCGAAATTTCACTTTGAAGGCTTCGGTTGGCCTAGAACTTAAGTAGACAACATTTGCCCAAGGTGCCATGAAGTGGGACTGAACCTGGAGCCGTGGATGTGCCTGTATCTGTGTTTGTGTGTCTGCTTGTGTGTTTGTCTCCTCGGTAGACCCCTAATTATTCACAAACCATCTCAGATCAAGATAGGAAGTCTGAAGTTGACAGATTTCTTTGTGATTAAAGCATTATTGAATCAACATTGACTGATAAAGATAGTACAGAGCTCTCAAACCCACACACACATACACACGCACATATGGATATTACACAGTGACATATAGCAACACAAATAGATACACATGAACACACACAGATACATATGCACTTTTACATAGACAGGCACACATCCGCACATAATTACATTAACTCACTCACATATACCTACACATACATGCATACACACACACACACACACACACACACACACACACACACACTCTTACATGTGTGTATACATATGATACCAAAAGACTGATGCACAGTGACACACACGAACAGAAACACAAATATACACACACTTCAACACAGACAAGTACACAAACACACATATACACACTAACACACTCACATACACTAACATGTACCTATATACCTCCACACACACACACACACACACACACACACACACAGACACACACACACACACACGCACACACACACACACACGCACACACACACATTTCTTTGTAGTAAAACAGTAAAACAAAACAATAAAGCACAAAGCCAAATGTTTCATGACTAAACTGCGTTAATAAATTAACAACGTGTTAAGCTGTGTGTACGTTTTGATGCCGTAATGTACTTTAGAGTGAATGTAAAGTTTTTCGCCGACACTGTGTGTGTAAATTAAATTATATACAATTTGCTGTGTATTTAATTTAGTTTAATTAGAGACACAGTGTCGGCTGGAAACTTAGATTTTCTCTAATGTACATTATAAGCATTGATCTATGGTTACATATATCAAATAATATATCCACGTATGTGTGCATATGTACATCATTATATGTATGATGACCCATGTACATATGTGTATAAGGATGTGTGTGTGTGTATATATATATATATATATATATATATATATAGATAGATAGATAGATATAATGTATGTATGTGTATAGTATATACTCATGTATGTTGTCATGCACATGTATTATCAACATTGTCATTTTAATCTCCTCTTTTCTACGTTTGTATGGAAGAGATGAAATTAGTTGAAGCAGATTTTCTACAGCTGGGTGCTCTTTCTGTTGCTAACCATCATTTGTTTCAAATAAAAGAAACTGGTTTCCCTTAGTTATTCGGACACAAACAGCACAATGTGATTCATGCAAGCATGGAAAGTGGACATTAAGACAATGATGGACATAACATGGCATTCTGTCAGTTACAATGACGAGGGTTCCAGTTGATCTGATCAACGGAACAACCTCCTTGGGAAATTAACATGCAAGTGGCTGAGCACTCCACAGACATGTGTACCCTTAATGTAGTTCTCAGGGAGATTCAGTGTAGCACAGAATGTTACAAAGCTGAACCTTTGAAATGCAGGTAAAATTCATAATCTCATCACATTTGAGAGGATGGAAAGCAAAGTTGGCCTTCATGGAATTCTAATTTAGAATGTAAAGATGAATGAATTGTTGCTAAGCATTTCATCTAGCATGTCAACCATTCCGGCAGCTCACTTCCTTTATAATAAATAATAATGGACTCTTCCACTGAAGATGATGTATGAGAGTTCAGCTATTGCCGAACTGTCTGCACAAATGATTTGCTTATTGTGATCAAATGTATGTGTTGTACATTTGCTCGCTCGCTCCATCTAATTGAAGTTGCATGAACAAGTGCACAGTGTACCACGCATTAGGTGTCAAAGTGATCATAGAGCAATGTGAGACAAAGAGTTTTGCTCAAGAATACAATGCACCACCCAGTCTAGGAATTGAAATTACGATCTTGCAATCATGAGCAACCACAAAAACCCTAAGACCCTAACCACTAAGCCATACACACTCACGTAATAATAATAATAATAATAATAATAATAATAATAATCACAATAATAATGATAATCCTTTCTACTACAGGCACAAGGCCTGAAATTTGGGGGTGGGGATAGTTGGTTACATCAAGCCCAGTACTCGACTGGCCCCTATTTTATCACCCCGCAAGCGGATGAAAGGCAGCGCAAGGCCGGAAATTTTGGCACAAGGGGTTAGTGAGTGACACCAACCCCTGTGCTCAACTGGTATTTGTTTTATTGAGCCTGAAAGGATAAAAGGCAAAGTAGACCTCGATGGAATTTGAACTCAGAACATGAAGAAGTATGAAATGTTGCTAAGCATTTTGCCTGGCATGATAACGATTTTGTCAGTTGACCACATTTGTAATAATAATAATAATAATAATAATAATAATGATAATAATAATATTGATCCTTTCTGCTATAGGCACAATGCCTGAAATTTAGAGGTGGGGGAGGGATTAATTCGATTACATCAACCCCCAGTGTTTCACTGGTACTTAATTTATCGACCCTGAAAGGATAAAAGGCAAGGTCGACCTCCGAGAGATTTAAACTCACAATGTAAAGATGGTTAGTATGCATTTTGCCCAGCATACTAACCATTCTGGCAGCTCGCCACCTTCAACAATAATAATAATAATAATAATAATAATTATTATTATTATTATTATTATCATTATTATTATTATATTAATTCCATCACCATTAATTGATCCCAGTATCAGTCAGTAAACCATAACATACTGAAAAATTTAGGATGGTTCCAGACTTTTAACTTGGAGGTATCTAGGGGGTTCATCAATATATATATATATATATATATATATATATATATATATATATATATATATATATGCGAAAGTCACACCCCACAGAGCAACTTGGCATTGAGCATGGATGTGGACATAATTCAGTCAGAATTCAAACATTATAAATTAAAGAATTGCTGTGTTTTGGGAATATTAAAACGATTCTGGTGGAGAATTTTTCATACATTAATTGAAATCAATATCTACATTATTTACATAGATTGAAGCATGCATACATTTATGTATGCATCTATGTACATATGTGCATGTTTGTGTGTGCATATGTGTATGTGTATATATATATATATATATATATATAGTGTGTGTGTGAGTATATGGATATATGTGTTTGTAAGTATATATATATATATATATATATATATATATATATATATATACACACACATGCATACACACATATATATACACACTTTTATTCATATACACAGTTATATGTACATATATTTTTGCATGTATGTGTATATAATTAAATACGCTTTTCTTAGGAATATGTCTGTGTGTGATACAGGTATGGCTGAGTGGTTAAGGAGGCCACCTAACGCTAATAATATCCTAGTTTCAATGCCACCATATGGTGTCTGAGACAAGTGTCTCTTTGAGTTAATGCAAACCTTGTGAACAAGACTGGGTACATAGGAGCTGACAACACCCTTCAGATGGGGTATTTTCATAGTAAATTATTGACACATATATCTGTAAAATATTCATTTTCACTATTGAAGAGGCATTTTTATTGATTTATGTTCTTATGGTATGGGAGAAATGAAAAACATGGCTGTGTGGTAAGAAGCTTGCTTCCCAGCCACATGCTTTTGGGTTCAATCCCAGTGTGTAGCATCTTGGGAAAGTGTCTACTACAGCCTTGGGCTAACCAAAGCCTTGTGAGTGGATTTGGTAGATGGAAACTGAAAGAAGCCCATTATACATGTGTGTGTGTGTGTGTGTGTGTGTCAAATATTTTACCAGTTTTATATTAAAACCTATGAGATCCAGCCTCTCACACCTATCCTACAATGTTATTCTAAATGTAAACAAACAGGTGCAGGTATGGCTGTGTAGTAAGAAGCTTGCTTCTCAACCACATGGTTCTGGGTTCAGTCCCACTGCGTAGCATCTTGGGCAAGTGTCTTCTGCTATAGCCTTGGGTTGATCAGGGCTTCGTGAGTGGATTCGGTTGATAGAGACTGAGAGAAACCTGTCATATATATACATATATATATATATGTATATTTCTGTGTGTCTTTGTGTCTGTGTTTGTCGCCTGTCAGCATCTGACGGCTGGCGTTCGTGTGTTTACATCCCTATAACCCAGCAGTTTGGCAAAAAGAGTCTGATAAAATGAGTACTTGACTTAGAAATAAAAAGTCTCAGGGTCGACTTTGAAGCAGGACTGCAGTCTAATGACTGAAACAAGTAAAAGATACTTGGCAATATGTGGCCCAGATATTCTACCTGTTTTATGTTAAAACCTGCCAGATCCAGCCTCTCACTCCTACCCTATAATGTCATTCTAAAAATAAACAAACATGTTATCAAAATCTCAAAGCTATGTGATAACGCATGATTAATTCAAAACAATATTGAATATATAAGTATGACATTTGACAGAATAAGCCGAATGCTAAACGGTTACATATCACAGCTTATTTTTCTTCGATGAATTGGATCCTTGGAAAACAGTGATATTTCAGTCTGCTTCCATTGAGCGCTTTGATTAATCGCTGTTAACCCATATACGCCACACCCCTCCAAAAAAAAAATGAAGTCTTAAAATTTCATTGTATTTAGGTTAAATTTTATGGTAAGCTTTCATAATCTGGAAGAGAAGGACAGTATACAACTGTTAGCTATAGGTGTTGACTACCTACTGAACATTTTGTATGCTCAGTCAGATGTTTCCCGGCGAGTTCATGTCCAAACAATTAGGAGCAGGTTTTGTGTTGGCGAAAACACAATCAGGGGTATATAATCATCATCATCATTATCATCGTTTAACGTCCGCTTTCCATGCTAGCATGGGTTGGACGATTTGACTGAGGACTGGTGAACCAGATGGTTGCACCAGGCTCCAATCTGATTTGGCAGAGTTTCTACAGCTGGATGCCCTTCCTAACGCCAACCACTCCGAGTGTAGTGGGTGCTTTTACATGCCACCAGAACGAAGGCCAGTCAGGCGGTACTGGCAACGGCCACGCTCAAAATGGTGTATTTTACGTGCCACCTGCACAGGGGCCAGTCCAGTGGCACTAAGGGTTAGCAAAATGTAAGTGACTAGTGTCTGGAAAATTCAATAAAATGGAAAGATAATTTGAAGAAATTAGAAAATCCAAAGTAAATTTATATGTTTGCTGAAATGATTTTCAGATAGACTTTTCTCTTTTTTTTTACTGTCAAGGGACATCACTGGACATATATTTCTGCCTATTAGACCTCATCGACATATTATAGTTAAACAAAATCTGCATGGATTTTTTTTTTTATACTTATAGAAATACACACACACAAACAAATTTTCAACCAGGGAAATCTACATAACTAAAAAAAAAAATAGAACAAGCTAAGGGAAATAACTGAAATGAACCTAAGGCAAGAATTTGAAAAATTGTGTTAAATCTGAAAAGCAACAACAATAAAAATAGAAACAAACATTTAATGAAGATTCTGTGAAAGGTTAAGAGCTAAATATTGAATGACAGTCTTTGATATTTATATTCCGCCTTGTTTTTTTTTGTTCTTTTTTTTTTTTTGGAGAATTTTTATCATGAATGTGACTTGAGATCATCTCTTTGATTAAAAGATTAGGTAGCTTATTGGAGTAGGTGGAAGGGTGGTGGTGGTGGGGGGTATTGTGCTGGTTGATTGCTGCTATGATGGCAACAGTTATTGGTCTTTGGAATATTGGCATAATTTCCTGTGAGATTTCAAGTAGCAGGAATGGTATTATTCACATACATGCAAGCACACACACACACACACACACACACATACATACAGGTGTACACAAGCATACATGCAATCATACACACACACATGCAAGCACACACACAGACATGCAAGCAACGCACATACATGCAAGTGTGCATGCATGCATGCATGCAAGCGCGTGCACATACACATGAGCACACACACATACAGGCAAGCATACACACTCGTACATCCATACAAGCACACACAGATACATGCAGGCACACACAACATATATGTAAGCTCACACACACGCGTACATACAAGAACACACACATACATGCAAGCACACATGCATACATGTGAGCACTTACATGTACACACAAGCACATATACCTACATGCAGGCACACACACACACACACACACACACACATACACACACACACATACATACACTGACATGCCCATGCTAACACACAGACTCAGACAAACACTTACACACACACGTGTGTGTGTGTATATTTCTGTATATGCAGTTACACACATATATGTATGTGTGTATTTGTAAAGACATGTGTGTATATGTGTGTGTATAGAAATATACACGTGGGAGCATTAGTATTTACATGTGTGTGAGTGCTTAAGAATACACAGACGTATACATGTGCATGTATGAATGTGTGTGTGTGTGTGTGCGTGTGAAAATATACGTGTATGCAAATATATTTGTATATGTGTGTGTGACTGTTTAAGAAAACACATGTGCATGCGTGTGTGTGTGTGTGTGTAAAAATACATGTGTGTGCATGTGTATTTGTATGTGTTTATGTGTGAATGTCTAAAAATACACAGGTGTGTGCATATGTGTGTGTGAGTATAAAAATAAACACGTGTGCATGCGTATTTGTATGTGTGTACTTGCATGTGTGTATGTGTAAATTTTGTTAGCAACTACCTGATCCAGAAACTGATTCAGAAAATCTTGAAGGAGGAAACATTTACTTATTCCTTCGTTCTTTTATTCTTTTTATTTGTTCCAGTCATTTGACTGTGGCCATGCTGGAGCACCACCTTTAGTCAAACAAAGTAAAAGAATATGCAGGGTTGTCAAAAGGTCTCTCTGCAGTGGATTTTTTTCATCCACTATGTATTTCAAAGCATGTGGAGAAGAGTCTACTTATGTATTGAAAACAAAGAACGACACTTTCAACACCTCTTATAAAGTCTTGTAAAGTCTAATATATTCTTTGGTAGTCTTATACCATTTTATAAATATTCATTTTGCAATAAAATACTTACTGAGGAGAGACTTTTTGAACAGCCTGTATAGGTGCAGGAGTGGCTGTGTGGTAAGTAGCTTGCTTACCAAGCACATGGTTCTGGGTTCAGTCCTACTGCGTAGCATCTTGGGCAAGTGTCTTGTACTCTAGCCTCGGGCCGACTAAAGCCTTGTAAGTGGATTTGGTAGATGGAAACTGAAAGAAGCCCATCATATATATATATATATATCTATATATATATATATATATATATATATATATATATGGTGGTTGTCTACTCCTTACACAGAGTTTGACCACCTCCTGCACCTACACCTTAGCCCCTTCATGGCATCTGATGTGGCTTTTTAAACCAGACAATGTTTTGAAAAAACACCCACACAGATTGCACCTCTGATTTGTACTACCAATACCTGCAGGTAAGTTCTGCTCATTGTGGATCCTATGTCTGTGTTTATCCCCACAACATTGCTTGACAGCCGAGGCTGATGTGATTATGTCTCCGTAACTTAGTGGTTTGGCAAAAAAGACCAATAGAATAAGTACTAGGCATACAAAGAATAAGTCTTTCGGTCGATTCGCTTGACTAAAGGTGGTGGTTTCTGCATGGCTGCAGTCAAATGACTGAAACAAGTAAAAGAATAAAAGAATATACATACATATATGTATGTGTGTGTGTGTGTGTGTGTTTATGATAACAATAGTAATGTTAGGGTTTCGGTTATAGTAATGGTTGTGGTGGTAGTGATGGTGGTCGCAGTAATGGTTATTATAGTGACAATGGTGATGTCTTTAATGACAGCAGCTGCAGTGGTAGGAGTGCGTATCGTAGCAGTTGTACGTGGTATAAATAGATAGATAGATAGAAAGGGGGGAGTATGACACCCAGCATTGTTGAAAAATATATGACATGCAGCAAAGAAATGGAAGGGTGCACAATAAGTGTGCAGCGCCGTTCGTTTGTAAAGTATCAGTAATATTGCTAGCTCCTCTCTCTCTCTTTCTTTCCTTCCATTGCCATGACCACCCCACCTCTGCACACACCCAAGGGGACACTTATGAATAATGATAAGAGATAATTTATTAACCCCTAGTGGGGTAGACGCAGCGTAGGTGCAGGGTAGTGGCGGCGTTGGGGCTTTAGCTTATTAATGAGAATGCCATGCTATCTTACCTTTTTGTTTTCCCTTTCTGATACCTCGTATTAAATATTAATTATTCATCCCTAACATCATCATCATCATCATTGTTGTCACGATCGTCACCACTAGCATCACCACCATTTTCATCATCATTATCATCATCATCATCATCATTATCATCATCATCATCAATACCACCATCATGTTCATCATTATCATCATCATCACCACCACCGCCATTTTCATCATTATCATCATCTTCATCACTACCACCGCCATCACCACTACCACCACCATCACCACCTTCATTATGACCATCGTTATCATCATCATCACCGTCACCACCACCATCGTCAACGGCAGCAGCATCGCTGTTGTCTTCAATATCAGCACCAGTGTCATCACTGTCGTCATCATCGTCATCGCCATCGCCATCTTTATTGCAGCCATTCTTGTCATTGTTACCGTTGTGATAAATTATTTTCCTACCTTTATTATAATGTGATTTAGCATTCTATTGATGACTTACCCCCAACTCCACCCTCACCCCACCCCCACCTTGCCCCATCCCACCCACCCCATCCAAAGTGCTAAGCCGTCTGTGGAATGTTGATAGTTTTGATTGTTACACATGCACGTATGCATGCACATGCAATTTTCTGTGCACCATTTGGTAATGTGCAGGAGGATTATGCCTCATATGCACTGATGTACATCCATAATTCATAAAAGTATGATATACATATGCATATATATATATATATATATATATATATATATATATATATATATATATATATATATATATAATGTATATATATAAAGTATATCCTGTTTTTGAAATTGGTTCTCAAAGCATATAGAAAACTAGAAATAATAGGCTATAAGTAATGGGTTGCAAAGCCCTTTTCAAAAGAAAATATTGAAGGCCACCTTAACATCAACAATATATATGTGTATGCATGCATGCATACATACATATATACATACATACATTCCTACCTACCTACCTACATACATACATGCATACATACATACATACATGCATACATACATACATACATACATACATACATACATACATATAAGAGGATGCTGAAAATTTCCTGGCATCAAGGGTATTGTGAATAATCTGGTTGGAAACTCAATCTTCCGAGTTCTTAGACAGGCCTTAGAAAAACTGGAAGACCACTGCAATAAGCGTATGAGTCTAAGAAAGGAATATGTTACATAAAATCATAATTTACTGATTCTCCTGTATTTTCTTTTATCCAAACTGAAGAACTTTTCTGCACCCCCTCGTTGGCAATTTTATATAGACTATAATAAAATGGAGGAAAAATAACAAAAAGTTGTGTGTCGTTTGCACTACCTTTCTTAACTAATTAAATAATGGCTTCTTAACTGAAAAGACACACTTGTTATTGTTATCTTACCTCCATTTTCTTATCTTCTATATAAATTAAACTACGGTTTACCTGTTAAATTACCTGCTGCTGTATACCTTATACTAAGGATTATACTTACTAAGATAATTACCAGGTGTGCCTTTCAATACATTTATCCCTTAGAGGGTTTAAACACCTCTAACTTATACCTGCATATATACATACATATATATATATATATATATATATATATATATATATATATATATATGTATATATATAAGGATTTACTTTCCGTAATGAGATAAAAAAACCAAGGGTGTGTATAATATAGAACATCATTATACACAGCCTTGGTTTTTTATCTCATTACAAAAAATAAATCCTTATTTTCACACGCTGATATATGACCTACGTTGGACCCCTTATTCGCATAATCACCGAACCTGGAGCTTAACTATGTCTGTCCATAGAACTTACTCAGCATTACCTGAAACCTCTGGGTCTAATTGACACCACTATTGCTCATTACTTATATATATATATATATATATATATATATATATATATATATATATATATATATATATTATATTGGTATTTAAATGAAGTATTCACCCACACAAGGAGAAACCACTTCAACCCACTTTTGATAAGCAGTTTCAACATCACAACACTTCAGCTGCAGTTCATGTTGGAGCTTTTGTGCAAAACCAATCCAAGCACTCATAGTACATACCTATTACATTACATCAATTGATGAAAATTCCCTGTATATTCTCTCTCTTTCATCATCATCATCATCGTGTAATGTTCACTTTCCATGCTGGCATGGTTTGGACAGTTTGACAGAGGACTGGCGAACCAGATGGCTACACCAGGCTCCAATCTGATCTGGCAGAGTTTCTATAGCTGGATGCACTTACTAACGACAACCACTCCGGGAGTGTAGTGAAACAAGTAAAAGACCAGACAAATAAAAGAATATATATATATATATATATATATATATATATATATATATATATATGTATATAAATGAAATCTAAGGAAAGGATAAATTGTAGGTGTAGACAATCTTTAATTCATAATCCTGGTTGGTACAGATCCAATATACATTCTTCGAATTGTTTCGGCATCTGATTAATTCCAAAGACAAAAATGAAAAAGTTTTCTTGAAATAGAAATTAGATTCTTCGTCAGGAATTACATACTGGCATGAATAACTATGACCTACAAAATTATACAAAGACCTTTCGGCGGACTTGGAAGTTTGACATCCCTTTGAAGGATTTCACTCCTCACCTCTTTTATATATATATATATATATATATATATATATATATATATATATGAACACACACATGTGCGCACATATACATATACACACGGTAGGCTTCTTTCAGTTTTCCTTTGACCAAATCAGGCTTTGGTCAGCTTGGATCTATAGTAAAAGACACCTACCAAAGATGCTACACTGTGGGATGGAACCTGTAACCATGTGGTTGAGAAACAGACATTTTAAACACGCAGGCCTTATGTGCGTATGTGTGTGTTTGTATTATACAAGGTCATTATGAACTGATCTTATAATTAAAATTATTAATATTAACTTTTAAAACTTAAATATCTTTCCTAATCGAATAAGTTTCTAAAGAAACCAGATGTATTCATTTAATTGTCATCAATCAAAAAAATTTCATCAAGTTTCAAACAAATAAAGAAAAAAAATTAACAAGAACTTATTTTGAAAAAAGTAATGTTTCTTAGCTAAACCTCATTCGAGAAGTGGCTCTTGTGCTCCCATATAACAAATGGGATTTTTGAGTAGAACTGAAAACCAGCTGCAAAATGCATTCCTAGATCTCTGGAATGGCAGCATGGTTTGTATATATATAATGATGGTGGAAATATTGAAAATGAGCAATCTTGAGAATAAATTTATTTTAGATTGCAAGAATATATATTCCTGTATTTTTTTTTTTGTCTTTTTTTTACATAGATTAATTCAACTATAAATACAGCTGAAGTTATATTAATGTAAAATTGTATAGGATTGGAAACAAGGAACTCTGAGTAGCAATTCTTGGAAACTTGGCTTTGAATAAATATTATTCTACTCTGCCTGATAATACGGAGTACTTGCATTTTTTTTTTTGTTTTTTTCATTTTCTACTAGTGTAATATTATCAGTCATTAGTGACACAGAGATATGATACAAACACACACATACATACATACATACATACATACATACATATATATATATATATATATATATATGGCTCCCATGCCATTGGCATGTAAAAAGCACTATCCGGACATGATCGACGCCAGGGCTGCCTGACTGACTCCTGTGCTGGTAGCACATAAAAAGCACCACCCAAGTGGCCGATGCCAGTGCCTCCTGACTGGCTCCCATGCTGGTGACATGTAAAAAACACTATCCAAAAGTGATCGATGCCAGGCCTACCTAACTGCCTCCTGTGCCGGTGGCATGTAAAAAGCACTCACTACACTCTCAGAGTAGTTGGCATCGGGAAGGGCATCCAGTTGTAGAAACCTTGTGAGTTCAGATTGGCTTTCCAGGCCTCAGTCAAACCATCCAGTGAGAGGACAAATGAAAGAAGGGCATTCAACACATTTATTGGGGGTTACATGTATGGATGAAAACAGTTTTATTTAAATTCCATGCTACTTAAGGTTCTTCAATTCAAATTTCTACTGGCCCATGAGACTTTAAGTAACACGGAATTTGTATCAAACTGTTCTGATCCATACATATGCATATATGTGTGTATCTATGTATATATGTATGTATGTGTATGCGTGGCTCTGTGCTTAGAAGTTTGCCTTCCAGCCACATGGTTCTGGGTTCAATCCCGCTATGTGGCACCTTTGGCAAGTGTCTTCTACTTTAGCCTCAGACTGACCTTAGTATATTTGGTAAACACAAACTGAAAGAAGCCTGTTGTGTATATATATATATATATATGTGTATGTATGTATGTGTTTATGTGTCTGTGTCTTTGTGTCCATGTTTGTCCCCCCATGCTATTGCTTGGCAACCGGTGCTGGTGTGTTTATGTCCCTATAACTTAGCAGTTCAGCAAATGAGACTGATAGGATAAGTACTAGGCTTACAAAGAATAAGTCATGGAGTCAATTTGTTCGACTAAAACCCTTTAAGGCAGTGCTCCAGCATGGCCACAGTCAAATGGTTGAAACAAGTAAAAGAATAAAAGAATGTGTGTGTGTGTGTGTGTGTGTGTGTGTGTGTGTGTGTGTGTGTGTGTGTGTGTGTGTGTGTGTGTGTGTGTGTGTGTATCTGGACTCTTCCATCGTTGGATGGCAGATGATTGCGCTGTAATTTCTTGCTGAACAACTTTGGAGTTGATTCGTTTGTAATAATCAGATGTTTGTTTTGTACATAATAAGCTCTCTCGCTCTATCAAATCAACATTACCTGTACAGGTGCACAAATGTGCTACACATCAAATGTTGAAATGGCTGCAGTGCAACATGAATACCACTCAATTTAGGAATTGAACCCATGATCTAACCATCGTGTGTGAAACACATTAACCACTAGGCCATATTGTTTTTTTATCCACTGACTATGTTAACGAAGACTGACTTGTCTAACTGCATCTTGGCTGTGTTTCATTTCTATAACAATATCGTTTAAATCATTCAACTATAGTACCCCATAAAATTTCCCCTGCATTATCATCATTGGTTTTATTAGAGTCTTGCCCTTTTAACTGGTAACTAACATCTTGATTTAAGATCTTGATTTCTGCTGATGGATGTCCTTCCTAATAGCAACCAATTTACAGAGAGCACTTGGTGCTATTTTTCATACCATCATTAATATTAAGCTGGTTATATCCCTAAATGGTTCTTATATATGTAAGTGGGGGAAGAACAGTGATTCTGTTTCCTTTCTTTATATTATTAATTAAATATTTAACCAATTAACTGATTAATTGCTTGACCAACCAATCACTTGATTTGCCAATTATGACCGCATCTATTATGTGCTGTCATTAATCCAGGTTTGTCATGTTGTATCCAAATACAGAAATATATACATGTAGATATGTGTACTTACACACACACACACACACACACACACACACACACACACATATATATATATATATACTTCAATCTGTCAATCTATTTGTATTTATATATGTATGTATATATCTTTTATCTGTGTGTACATTAATGTATGTCCATATATATATATATATATATATATATATATATATATACACACACACGTACATACACACATAAATAGTAATACACATACAAATATGTATATGCATGTTTATATATAAATATACATGTTTGTATAAATGTAAATATATATATAGAAAGAGAGAGAAAGAGAGAGAGGGAGGATAAAGATAGATAAGTAGATAGATATGTGATCTCTGCTGGCATTTTTAATGATTTAATATCTTAAATTACTTTCTTTAATATCCAGTCTTCATTAAATGTCTTCTCCAAGCTTTAGGGCAGTTGTCAAAAGCACACATGCTCACTGAATCAGACAGACTATTTTTATATACATCAGCGAGATGTATCAATAATAGAACATCTGGTTTTGGTATATATTTGGCTACAAAAGTATGAGCAATATTACATAACACATCATAGTCCGCATGAAATAATTGCTTCTGTATAGAAAAAGTATTTCTGAAATTTGCTACAAAATAATTTTGGTTCATTTACAAACCCCCTAGAGTGGACATATGGTTCCAACAACCAAGATATTGACATTTCAACTTAGTCGGGTCTCATTTGTGATTGGTACAAAGAGATTTAAATAGTCTGAAAATATTAGAGTAGTGTAGTTTTAATCCATCTGTTACTTTGTTTCTTTTGAAATATGCTGCTATTTGTTTCAATCAGATTTTGCAAAATCATAAAGAATTTAGTGAAATAAATTGTTCTGAAGTTGGTGTTTAGAACATAAATTAATGTAAAAAGTGTTGATGAATAGTCACCTTTCGCTTTTTACATGCTTAAGTCACTGGACTGTGGCCATTCTGGGGCACCATCTTGCAGGATTTAGTCAAACAAATTTTATCATTAATGTTATGCAACGTTTCAAAGTCTACCCAGGCTCATGGACCCGGTTTCCCGGTTTCTATGGCGTATCTGTCCCACCCTACCCAGCTGGATGGGATGTCAGTCCATCGCAGCGTTACTCAAGAAACAAGAAGAAAGAGTGAGAGAAAGTTGGGGCGAAAGAGTACAATAGGGGTCGCCACCCCTACCCCCCCTGCCGGAGCCTCATGGAGCTTTTGGTGTTTTCGCTCAATAAACACACACAACGCCCAGTCTGGGAATCAAAACCGCGATCCTCTGACTGCAAGTCCGCTGCGCTAACCACTGGGCCATTGTACCTACACAGTCAAACAAATTAATCCTACTAATATCATCCTCATCATCATCATTTAGCACTCGTTTTCCGTGCTGGAATGGGCTGGATGGTTTGGCAGGAGCTGGCAAAGAGAAGAGATCCAAACCAGGCTCCATTTGTCTGCTTTGGCATGGTTTCTGTGTGTATACATGATGGAATTCCACAGAGTTTCCATCTATAAAAATCAAGATACTGATTAATACAAGATACTTGCCCATGGCACTGTGTATTGATTTTGAAAATAATCCAATTTTCCAAAAAAATAAGAAAATATTGTCGTCTCTTTCATTGGACACGAAACTCAGCTTACGAAGACCTGTTGGAGCAAGCGAAAGCGAAATCATCATGGCACCTGTGCCCAGCATCGCCTTCCTGGCACTTGTGCCGGATGGCATGTGTAAAGACATTCGAGCGAGATTGTTGCCAGTGCCGCCGAACTGGCTCCTGTGCAAGTGGCACGTAAAATACACCATTTTGAGCGTGGCTATTGCCAGCACAGCCTTACTGGCCTTCGTGCCGGTGGCATGTAAAAAGCACCCATTACACTCTCGGAGTGGTTGGCGTTAGGAAGGGCATCCAGCTGTAGAAACTCTGCCAAATCAGATTGGAGCCTGGTGTAGCCATCTGGTTTCACCAGTCCTCAGTCAGATCGCCCAACCCATGCTAGCATGGAAAGCAGACATTAAACAACGATGATGATGATGATGACTCTCTACAATTAAAACCATATTCAAAAATCTAACTTCAGTGAAATTCTTAAATGGAATTAAAACAAAACATTTAAATTTAAATGCAAATATCATAGAATTTGCAGTTTTGTATCTTGAATCTAGAGAATGAATTGGACATATTGGTGGCAAACTGGTTAAATCTCATACAGTTTTAAAAGTTCACGACATCTCTGCAGACAATATCTTTCACTGTACTTCTCCATTTATATTAGTATTAATTGGATAGAGTAATCAGCCGAATCGAAGTTATATATATAGGCAATATGTTTGATATATTTTTATATATGTATGTATCTGTTGGTGTTTGTGTATCTATTATCTCGTTATCTATTACCTGTTCATTTACTTATCTTCCTGTCTCCTTCATGTTTTCCTATCTTGAATTCCTATATCTAATTATCCATCTATCTAATTATCTGTTTCTACCTGTCCATCTGCATACACACACATCCTTGTGTGCACACATGAACACACATGCATGCGCATACACACACATATGCGCACAAACACACTTAGTGGTGTGTTTGTAATGTTTCATATACATGTGTGTATTTCCTTATCTGTGTTTATGTTTATGAAACAGACAGAGGAGGCTATCATTGATATATATATATATACATATATACACGCACACATCCATATATATTCACACACACACATATATATTCACACACACACATATATATATGTGTTAGTATAAATAATGCATATGTATGTATATGTAATATATGTGTATATGTGTGGGCATAGTATGTATCTCTCTCTCTCTCTCTCTCTCTATATATATATATATATATATATATATGTATATGTACATGTATATGTGTGTGCATAGTATATATATATATATGTATGTATAAATATATGTATATGTATTATGTGCGTGTGTGTGTGTGTGTGTGTGTGTGTGTATGTATATGAATAAATGAATATGTATATGGCTAAATAAATATATATATATGTGGATAAATGAATATATATATTGCTAAATAAATACATGTGGATAAATAACATGCAGGTGTTATTCAAATCATTTATACTTCCAACATATGTTTCGAAAAAAAGCATTGAGATTATTCCGGAGGGAATAAATATGATGTAAAACAATGCAATCTTCTCGCCAGAGAAAAAAAAAGGAACGAAACACATCAATAAGCCATTTTAACTGATGTATGCATGTATAAATATATGCATATGTATGTACATGTATATGTGTGTGTGTGTGTATATAAATGTATATGTACTTATATGTGCATGTTTGTATCTGCATGCATGTATATATATATATATATATGTTCATCTGTATATAAAAATCATCTTCATCATTTGGTGTCTGTTTTCCATGCTGGCATGGGTTAGACAGTTTTACTGGGACTGGTAAGCCAGTGAACGGTACCAGGTTCCAGTCTAATTTTGGTATGCTTCCTATGGCTGGATGCCCTTCCTAATACCAACCACAGCTGTAGATGTCTTTTACATGCCACAAAATATATATATATATATATGTATATATATATATATATATATATATATATATATATATATAGGCACAGGCATGCCTGCATAGCAAGTATCTTCCCTCCCAACACATGATTCTGGGTTCAGTCCCACTCCGTGGTACCTTGGGACAATGTCTTCTACTATAGCCTCGGGCCGACCAAAGCTTTGTGTATGGATTTGGTAGAGGGAAACTGAGAGAAGCCTGTCGTATATATATGTTTGTTTGTGTGTGTGTGTGTGTGTGTGTGTGTGTGTGTGTATGTTTGTCCCTCTGTCATCACTTGACAACCTGTGTTGGTATGTTTCTGTCCCCATAATTTAGCAGTTCGACAAAAGAGACCGATGGGATAAGTGCTAGGCTCACAAAGAGTAACTCCGGGGTCAATTTGTTCAACTAAATGTGGTACTCCAGCATGGCCACAGTCAAATGACTGAAACAATTAAAAGAATCGGAAAATGATGATGACATTAATAGCTTTGGTGGTGGTGGTGGTGGTGGTGGTGGTGATGATAACCTTGAGAATTATGATGATGATGATGTTAGGGATTTTGTCCTCATCAATGATGCAAAACGTAGCAACATTGATGATGATGATGATGATAGTGATGATGATGATGATGATAGTGATGACTATGATGGTGAACAAGGAGAAATACGTTGATTATGATTGCTTTTAATTTTGGCACGAGAACAGCAGCTTTGAGGGGAGGGGTGGTTATATTGACTCTAGAACATAATTTTATTGATCCCAAAAGGATAAAAGGTGAAGCTGACCTTGTCAGGATTTGAACTCAGAGCCTGAAAAAAAATGCTGCCAAGCAGTTTGTCTGATGTGCTAATGGTTCTGTCATTAGGATGTTACTTTAGGCTGTTGCTAAAAATGACAACATTGTTAACCTTCGATGATGACAATGCACTTGTTGTCAGCACTTAGGTATGTACTCATGATGATGACTATGATAAGCACGAGTTTGGCAATGATGACGATGGTGGAAACGGTGAGGATAATGACACCACAATGAAGGTTAAGAATTTGATGCTGATGGTGATGATGATGAAATAATTCGCAGTCTCTTTGTTCTTTGCAACAATGAGGCTTTTGTTTTTCCATGGTATTGTTGGAATAACAGTAGCATTGGTATATTAGATCACAGATGACTAAATCTTTAGTATGTTGTGCTGTCACCATTCATTTCAAAGGTGGCAATGTAGAGGTGGTGGCAGTAGCAGTGATCATGGTTGTGGTGGTGAAATTTGGAATACTTGCAATCAGTAGAATGAAATGTAGGACTTTGTTGACAGCGATTCTAGGAAGGCCCTACTTAACTCTCTGCACCACTGAGCTCTTATCATCGTCATCATCATCGTTTAACGTCCGTTTTCCATGCTAGCATGGGTTGGACGATTTGACTGAGGACTGGCGAACCAGATGGCTGCACCAGGCTCCAATCTGATTTGGCAGAGTTTCTACAGATGGATGCCCTTCCTAACGCCAGCCACTCCGAGAGTGTAGTGGGTGCTTTTACGTGCCACCGACACGAAGGCCAGTCAGGCGGTAATGGTAATGACCACGCTCAAAATGGTGTATTTTACATGCCATTTCATGATTCAAGCTAATCAGGTCCTTACCTAGTAATACACCAAGGTCAGGTCAGTGATATTGCTATCATATACAAACAATATATGAAGACAAAGATGTACTTACTAAGGTAAACACAGATTTGTACTCAGGTTGTTTGTATATTCTTTTACTTGTTTCAGTCATTTGATTGCGGCCATGCTGGAGCACCGCCTTTAGTCGAGCAAATCAACCCCAGGACTTATTCTTTGTAAGCCTAGTACTTATTCTATCGGCCTCTTGCCGAACCGCTATATTTACGGGGACGTAAGCACACCAGCATCGGTTGTCAAGCGATGCTGGGTGGATAAACACAGACACACAAACATATATATATATATATATATATATATATATATATACATACTTATATACAATGGGCTTCTTTTCAGTTTCCGTCTACCAAATCCACCCACAAGGCTTTGGTCTGCCTGAGGCTATAGTAGAAGACACTTGCCGAAGGTGCCACACAGTGGGACTGAATCCGGAACTATGTGGTTGGGAAGCGAGCTTCTTACCACACAGCCACTCCTGCACCTATGAGTTTACTCATTGTTTACTTTAGGATGACATTGTAGGGTAGGTGTGAGAGGTCGGATCTGGCCAGTTTGAACATAAACCAAGGTAGAACATTCCAGCCGGATATGGCTGAAGATTGAGGAAGATTAGGGTACGATTTCATGCAAGTCAGTCACCAACTCAACGTATAGTTTTAATTGCTCTGCTGTCTCAGTCAGGTTTTTGTTTCCTCAGGGTGGTGATGATGATGATGATGTTGATGGTTATCAGGGTGCGATGGTGAGGGTTGCTGCTGCTACTGCTGCTGCTGCAGTCAGTACTATCAAGGCAAAATACAATTGTTTTCCATGTATTATGTCATGTCATGTGGTTGGTTTTTTTTTTTGGTCTTTTTATTTTTCTCATTTTACATTCTCATCATTGCATGGTTGTTGTTGTTGCCATCATTGTTGTTGTTGTTGTTGTTGTTTCACATTGTCAAAATTGATTTCAGTTCCTTAATTTGTCTGGGGATGTTGAGAATTCTTCCGATTGAAGCTTGTTAATAAACAAGACGCTATTAACATGGCCGATACAAACCAGTGTTGATTGTTACTTGGAGTATTCGCAACAATCTTCTTCTTCTTCTTCTTTTGCTCTCTTCTTCTTCTTCTTCTTCTTCATTCCTCTTCTTGTTTTTCTCTCTTCTGCTTCTTCTTCTTTTCCTTCTATTTCTTGTCTTCTCTCTTCTTCTGCTTCTTTTCCTTCTACTTCTTGTCTTCTCTCTTCTTCTTCTTTTCCTTCTATTTCTTATCTTCTCTCTTCTCTCTTCTTCTTCTTCTTCTTCTTCTTCCAAGTCTACTTCTCCCTTATCTTTCCTCCCCCTCCTCCTCCTCCTCCTCATCATCATAGCAACAGCAGCAACTGTACAATAATGGTAATAGTAACTTGTAGTTAGTTACCAATAATAACAACAACAACTACAACATCCCTCCTGCTGCTAGTAGTCATTATTATTAGTAGTAGTAGTAGCAGTAATAGTACTCTATACCTTGTATGCATTGGTTTTCCATATGCCTTTTGTATCCGAGTCTGTATTTTCATAATCTGTCCTTGGATATATTCTTGTTCATCCGTTGCCCTCTTGGTAAATAAATTGAACCATCATCATCATCATCATCACCATCATCATCATTATTATAAGTAATATGAACATTAACATGAACTTTAATAAACAGAATATCAACAACAATGTTTATTATAAAAATGGTCTTGTTACATATTTGTTAATAACATTTCTAAATATTTATATATTTATGTTTGTTCTGTAATTCAATTTCCTTTCAATTTACATGTATTTCATTCTATTTTGTAGGTAAGTCATTTGTGAATACTGTTTTGCTGAAAGACAAGTGTAAGTTAAAATTTCAAATCTATTTTTATCACCATTCAAAAAACCCAGAATTTAGCACTGCTATATCATAACAGCTTTTTTGTTTACAGGTCAAGAGGGTTTTCTATTTCTGTTATTTTTTTTACAAGTTCTACTAAATTCTTTGGCACCAACACTCTGTTAAGTGAATTCATATAAGTCATTTACCCCCATTTCATAGTAAATGCATAGTCATCTGACTTGTTTATTTTTTTCATGTCTGTCCAATTTTGACGTTTAACAATGTTTATGTTGGCAGATAAATTTCAATATCAAATAACATGCTTACTGTCTTTCTTCTCTGAAGAATTTTATTTCTGATTATCTCTCAAAATATTGGAACAAGAACTTTAGCAATATGAATGCACTTATTATTGTAAAAACTTCAAAATAAGAGACAAACATCTTGAAAGCTGAGAGGCTAAAATTCTAGCCCATTCTTCTTTTAACACTTTGTTTACCAAGCTATTTTGCTCCATATTTTTTTTGTTTTCTGAACCAGCAGTATAATATCGTTATAAATTGGCACTATTTAATTTTTTCTAACCCTATATATATGCTTTACTTCACTATATAAACTGCCATGGTGATTTATAGTATAAGTATCACCAGCAGGAAAATTGGTAAAAGAACCCTTTCGGTCATGATTGACCATGGGATTGCACTTAGAAAGTTCTCCTCCAAGGCACATGTCAGAGCAAAGTTGTTTATGGAAGACCAGCAGTTGCCCATGCATACCAGCCTACCCTTTCCATGCCATTGATGTTATCCAAGGGAAAGGCAAAGGGGCTGATACAGCTTGGCACTGATGATGTCGCAACTCATTTCTACATCTGAGTGAACTGAAGCAAAATAAAGTGTCTTGCTTAAGATCACAACACCCAGCCTGGTCAAGGAATCGAACTCACTGCCTCATGATTGTGAGACTAGCACCCTAACCACTGAATTATATGCCTTGACCTTATAGGGTAAGGATAAAGACCTCCTTTGGTCATGAATGACCATGGGTTGCACCTAGAAAGTTCCCCTCCGAAGTACACGTCAGGGCAAGGTTGTTTATGGAAGACCAGCAGTCGCCCATGCATACCAGCCTCCCTGCTCCATGCCACCGATGTTATCCAAGGGAAAGGCAATGGCTGACACAGCTTGGCACCAGTGACATCGCAACTCATTTCTACAGCTGAGTGAACTGGAGCAACATGAAATAAAGTGTCTTGCTGAAGAACACAACACGCAGCCCAGTCCAGGAGTGCCTTGGTCAGCAGTACAGAACAAATGTTATATTCATTCTGTATTGCAGGAACCATCAATGAGGCACATATTAACAAAGTGTTCAAATGTCCGACTTATTTATGATTTTTGTCTACAGTTTTTCCTTTTGTTATTTTACTTCTTTTGGTCATTTGACTGTGGCCATACTGGAGCACCGCTTTGCAGGGTTTTAGTCAAACAAATCGACTTCCAGGACTTATTACTTAAGCACAGTACATATTCTATCGGTCTCTTTTACTGACCTGCTAAGTTACAGTAACATAAACACCAATTGTCAAACAGTGATTGGTGGGGTTGTGGTGGTGGTGGTGGGGGCAACAAAGACACACACACACACACACATATATATACAACAGGCTTCTTTCAGCTTCCATCTAGCAAATCCACTCCCAAGGCTTTGGTCGGCCTGAGGCTATTGTAGAAGACACTTGCCCAAAGTGCCACGCAGTGGAACTGAACTCGGAACCATGTGGTTGGGAATCAAGCTTCTTAACACACATCCATGCCTGTACCGGGGTTATTCCGTATAAGTTTTTCTGGTTTGTCTTTCACAAAAACTGTTTTATTTAGGGCAACACTCAATGATGGAGAGGACTGTGGTTTGCATCCTTCTGATATTTCTGTGTTCCCTACACTTTCCTAAAATTCAAATAATGGACTTTGAACCACAACAATGCTAGACCCTACCAAAAGAAAAAAAAGAAAAAAAACATACAAACAAACACAACCCATCCCTATTGGGAATCACAAGTGACTCCTATGATATAATAAAAATATAAATAACACGGAGAGTCATTGATGATGTCCTTGGTAAGCAAAGTGTTAAAAGACTACAGTTTTTGTGGCTGCAGTAAACTAGGAACCACCGTTTGAGAGCCAATTGCTAGCGTTTAGTAATGTTGATTAACATCTCTCATTTGACAATGCCTTCTTTATGTGTTGACGTATCAGAAGCACTCTTTTAACCTTTCATGCCCTGGTTTCAATTAAGAATGTTTACACAAAATAAATAGAAATTATTCACCAAGGATGGGCTGTCATGTGAAAAATTCGTCTTTCTGGGTTTTTTAAAAATAATCATAATAATAATAATAATAATAATGATAACAATAATAATGCAAATGATAATAATAATAATATTAATAACAATAATGATAATAATAATAATTATTATTATTATTATAGAAGATCAGACAAAGAAGACGTGTTTATTAATTGACATGAGTATTCCCTCTGATCATAATATAGCGGTGAAAGAATTTGACAAGCTCAATAAATATAAAGACTTGCTAATAGAAATTGAAAAAATGTGGCACCTCAAGGCGACTACCATACCAGTGATTGTAGGATCTCTAGGAATGATAAAAATAGGTACTGAAACCTATTTGAAAATGATACCAGGCTTACCATCCCTACAGGAAGTGCAAAAAATCGTGCTAACTGGAACGACTCATGTACTGAGAAGAGCATTATCGCTGTGGAAAACATCCATTCATGAATTTTTTTTTTTTTTTTTTTTTCTTAAATATGTTTTATCTGTGAATTTGCGTGTGTAAATTGGGAATGCATAAAACGAGTTTCTCTGCCCTAGGTGTACGGAAAACACTCGGCGAGAAATGGAAAAAAATTTGAAGAAAGAAGAAAAAACAACAACATAATAATAATAATAAGAATAATAATAATAATTAAATACAAAAGGCACAAGGCCTGAACTTTTTTGAGGAAGGGGATTAGTCGATTGCATTGATCCCTAGTATTCGACTGGTGCTTATTTTACTGACCCTGAAAGGATGAAAGGCAAAATTGACCTTGGTGGAATTTGAACTAAGAACGTAATGGCGGATGAAATACCATTAAGGATTTCACCTGGCATGATAGCAACTCTGCCAGCTCACTGCCTTATATAATAATAATAATAATAATAATGATAATAATGATGTTGATGATGATAATGGAGGGCAACAATAATTTTTCTAATTAGCAGAAAGCAAAATATTTTTCTGGGAATAGAACAGTTTAGTAAATTGACTTGATGAGATCATCTTCACCATTATTTAACCTCCAATTTTCCATGCTGGCATGGGTCGGGCAATTTGACATGAACAGACGAGCCTAAGGGTTGTGCCAAGTTCAGATGTCTGCTTTGGCATGGTTTCTATAGCCCTTGCTAATGCCGAACACTTCACAAAGTACTGGGTACTTTTTGTGTGGTACCAACAATGGTGGGGGTCACCTAGTACCTACAAGGCAAGACCCCCTCCCCTCAATTAAGTGGGGTATAGAACTAAGCGATAAGAAGCAAGGAAAGGAGGACAGGAGAAGGTGTCTCGCTATAAAGAGATCATCAGGAGTGTTTTTACAAAACCATACCACATCTCATATAGGTTAACACTCTTCTTAATTACGTTATGACCCTTTCAGTGACTTTCATAACCTGGTTCAGTAATTTGATGCCTCCGTAGTTACTTCTCTCTGAGGCATCTCCTTTATGCTTGTAACAACTGACTGTGGTGCTGTTACACCAAACTGTTAGATCTGATGCCTCCCTGGGTGACTAGGCAGTATCCTACTCCACCAGATATTCCAAGCATTTCAAAAGTTATTCCTGATCGACCAAATATATTTTATATTTTATTTTGTGTCATAATTTGCGAGCAGCATTGCTGGTGGTGCTATATTGGACCAATGACTGTCTCACTGCTTTTCTTAGGGTAAGAATGATGCATGACAAGGTGATGTCCAATTCTATGCAGAACAACTATGTCCAGGGCCTTAATTTTTTTTTTTTTTCTGAAGGATTTGTATCTTTGTTCATTATATTGTTTGATGATATGCATTAGCAACAGGTCCATCCCCCCATTTATCCATCCATCCATCCATCTATCCATCCGTTCGTCCATCCGTCTGTCCGTCTGTCCGTCCATCCATCCATGCATATGTATATATTCCACTTTTAAGGTATTTGGCCAACATTTCTCAAGATGCCACGCAGACCAAAAAAAAAAAAAAAAAAAAAAAATTCTTATCTTTTCACATCATACAAGACTTAAACAATTTTGTTGATTTCTGTTGTGTAACGGCATTAATGATGATAAACATTTTTGTAACAACTACTTATTTGCGTGTGTAATGTGTGTGTGTGTGTGTGTGTGTGTGTGTGAGTATCAAGTGTTCAAAGAGGTAATGTGCCAGCCATACGTGTGTACCTCGTCCATGGTAAAAAAAAAAAAGAAACATGGTTAAAAAAACCGAAATGGGAAGAAAATTTCTGCTAATAATCACAAGAATCGTGATTGATGTGTTTTGTGCTCCAGATTGCTTTAATTAGCGATTTCATTATTTATGTTTTACAAGTAAATTTATTTTGCCTTTCTCCATCAGCACCAGTTACGCTGCTCTTTCTTTCCTCCCACCACACCCCCTTCTGTGTATATGTGTGTGTGTGTGTGTGTCTGTGTGTGTGTCTGTGTGTGTCTGTGTGTGTCTGTGTGCGTACATGTAGGTATGTATGTATATAGATGAATCTATTTATGTGTCTGTATAAGCACATATTTATTAATACATGTACACACACATTCTGGGTTGGAAGAGCTCTGTGTATATATGTATATAGGTGTGTGTGTATACACAGACTTGTGTAAGTGCTGTTATGTATGTAATTTGTAGCATAGTTGCGTACATAGTTTGTAATGCAGTTATGTATATAGTTTTAAGTGTGCACTTATGTATGTAATGCGCAAGTGTGTGTATGTATGTAGGTATGTTCGTATGTATGTACACAGTGAAATACATTTTTAACACCTTATCTTTTCAACACATTTTAGTAATGTGGAAATAAAAATTTTAAAAAAAGAAGCCCCCCTCCCCACAAATGAAGCAGTTCGGTTGTGTAAAATATGTGACTGAACAAAAACACAAAGTGTCAAAAAATTCTCATTACTCCACACATCCAAAATGTAAGCTCGCACAACCACAGATACACAACAGAACATAACACACACACACACACATGCATGCACACATGCACATGCACACACACATACACACATGTACAAGAGTTGCCTGTGACTGCTTAAATTTTTACTACAGTGGTCTGCCT
>NC_142935.1:24719750-24724750 GCF_046866305.1 Octopus bimaculoides
CCAGTGCCCCTGGACTGGTTCTTGTGCGGGTGGCACATGAGATGCACCATTTTGAGCGTGGCCGTTGCCAGTACCGCCTGACTGGCTCCTGTAGGATTTTCGAGCGAGATCGTTGCCAGTGCCCCTGGACTGGCTTGTGCGGGTGGCACATAAAAGACACCATTTCGAGCGTGGCCGTTTTCGTGCGGGTGACACGTAAAAGCACCCACTACACTCTCTGAGTGGTTGGCGTTAGGAAGGGCATCCAGCTGTAGAAACTCTGCCAAATCAGACTGGAGCCTGGTGTTGCCATCCGGTTTCACCAGTCCTCAGTCAAATCGTCCAACCCATGCCAGCATGGAAAGCGGACGTTAAACGATGATGATGATGATGATGATATATATATATATGTCTGTATACATGTATATACACATACATATATAGTCATGTAAGTATGGTTGTCATCATGATCATCATAACGTCCACTTGTTTTGCTTAAGTCAGACTGAATTCGTTGACACTGACTTTCTGCATTTGGATGCTCTTCCAGTCTTCAAAACTAATGTTCGAAGGTGGTACTTCACTACCTCATCCCAGAAATAAGAAACTGAAAGAAGTCCGTCTCTCATTCACACACACACACACACACGCACAGATCTCTTTGCCTTGACATCCCATGATAGTTACAAACGATTGTCATTTATTGATCTTCTGTAAAATCACGTCTTGTCATTGGGAAATATCACCTTACTTGGAAACTGTTGAGGAAGAGCATCCAGCCGTAGAAAATCAATCTCAACAAAATTTCATCCGACCCATGTAGACATAGAAAAATGGATGTTAAAATGATAATAATGATGATGAATAAAACATTAGCACTAGGTTATGTGAGCTTTATTGACATTCTGATATGTGAAATATTTTAACAATAAGTCTTATTAAATCTTTGACTCTGGGTTGAGTTCTGCTCTTTTAAGTATCCAAAACAGAGTTAATGTGTATCTGAAACATGGTTATGTTATGTTAAATTTTTGACACTGACCAAAGTTAAGTATTTGATATTGAACTATAGTAAAATGCTAGCACTAAGCTGTGTGACATCTCTTGACATTGTGATATGTAAAATACTTTAACAGTAGGTCATATTAAATCTTTGAAACTGATTTATGGGAAATCTTTGAAATTGAGTTATGTTAAATGATAGGATGTTTTCTTATGAGGTGATGACAATCTGTCATGCAGGTCTCATATTGTCGTTTTTAGTGCACTGTTTAAATTTAAATCTTACAAAGCCTAGCCGTGAGAGAAATAAGAATGCAAACACAATCATTCTATGCTTTTAATGTGCAGAAAAAAAGAGTAATGAAGTTTCCTGTCAGGATGTTTCATGTTTGATGATCACTCCTCTGAGAAAACATACCTAGTTTTTTTGTAATTGAGTCACATTAAATAAGGATGTTGTTTACTTAATGAAATCAGTCATGCATGTCGTATACAATTGTATAGTCATCTGCAGATTTTTGAAATTGAGTCACATTAAATGATAAAGATGTTGTTTTCCATATGCAATTAATAAAGTCAGTTATTGTGGAGGCGCAATGGCCCAGTGGTTAGGGCAGCAGACTTGCGGTCATAGGATCGCGGTTTCTATTCCCAGACCAGGCGTTGTGAATGTTTATTGAGCGAAAACACCTAAAGCTCCACGGGGCTCCAGCAAGGGATGGTGGAGAACCCTGCTGTACTCTTTCATCACAACTTTCTCTCACTCTTACTTCCTGTTTCTGTTGTGTCTGTAATTCAAAGGGTCAGCCTTGTCACACTGTGTCACGCTGAAAATCCCCGAGAACTACATTAAGGGTACACGTGTCTGTGGAGTGCTCAGCCACTTGCACGTTAATTTCACGAGAAGGCTGTTCCATTGATCGGAACAACTGGAACCCTCGTCATCGTAAGCGATGGAGTGCTCCACCACTTGTTCATCTCACTTTCTAGAATAAGTCCTGGGGTCGATTTGCTTAACTAAAGGCCGTGCTCCAGCATGGCCGCAGTCAAATGACTGAAACAAGTAAAAGAATAGTGAAACAACTCTGCTTTCTTTTACCTTTAAGCTAGACCAAACTTCACTTTTAAATAGATGAAGTTCTACTGGAATATATCAGCCATTAAAACTTTTCCTTCTGCAAAACTCTTTGTTACATTTAAATATTTCTTGCCTAGGATATTTTAAACTCACACTTTAACATCTGATTGCAATATAAAAAGATCAGTCAACCAACTGACAAATAGTCACTCACTGATGAGTTTCAACAAATCACTTACAGTTACACAGTTCAACTTCTCTCTTGGATTTTTTTCTTTTTCTGGTACAATAGACTCTGCTCTTCACAACTACTTAATAGCCTATTCTCTTCACTAAGGCATACATCATCAGTGTGTGTGTATATGTGTGTTATTACATGCTGCATTTGAAAGAATTATTAAATTACATCCAACTGCACAGAAAGTTTTGTTTTACCAGCTACCTCTGTCTGGCTTTAGGTTTCTATAATTCTGAATAACATGGTACAAATGACAGGACAGATATACAGTATACACGCACACATATGCATTTGTGTGTGTGTATATATGTGTTTGTGTGTGTGTGTGTGTGTGTGTGTGTGTGTGTGTGTGTGTATGTATATATATATATATATATATATACATACACACAGACACACACACACACATATATATATACATTTATATATATATATATGTATATATATTTAAATATATACATATATGCATATATGTATATATATATTTATATATATATATACATATATATATATATATATATATATATACATATATATATATATGTGTGTGTGTGTGTGTGTGTGTGTGTGTGTATATATATATATATATATATATATATATACATTTATCTGTGTATATATACATGTATATATGTGTGTATACAAACATGCATATATATGTATATATATGTCTGTGTGTATTTACATACATGCATATATATATATATATATATGTGTATATACACATATGTATAATATATAATTAAGTAGCTGTATGTTCACACACATACACTTCCAGACACACCCACGCACACAAACACATTTAAAGAGCAAAGTAGAAGAGGTGATAATAAAAAAAAAAACAGAATCAAGAATCTCCTTAGACCATCTGTTCTTGGAGATTTTGGAACAAAAGAGATCGAAATACAGATACCCTCATCACACCTCGTCATCATTCTTACCCTCATCACCAACATCACCATCACCATCATAGACCTGTCTGTTATAGATTGTATGTATGTTGCCCTGCAGAGGAGATCTCACTGTAGGACTAGAATTGCATTCTGCAGCCGTGGCAGACGGCATGACACCAATCTGTGACACACAGCGGCGCAATTATGGTATCTCTTGAGACGGAGGAGCTGCTGGAAATGATTGATTCTGTCTCTTGTATATTTTGATCTCTCCTCCCCTTCCTCCCTCTTGCTCTCTCACTCTCACTCTCTCTATGCTATGTTATAGTCTGGCTGTATTGATAAACTATATTGAAAGCAACCACTGCTATCACCACCACCTCTACTATTACTACTACTACACCAACCACCACCACCACCACCACCACCACCACCACCTCTACTAATACACTACACCAACCACCACCACCACCACCGCCACCTCTACTAATACACTACACCAACCACCACCACCACCACTACCACCTGTACTACTACTACACCAGCCACCACCAGCACCACCTCTACTACTACTATACCAACCACCACCTCTACTACTACTACCACACCAACCACCACCACCTCTACTACTACTACACCAACCACCACCACCACCACCTCTACTACTACACCAACCACCACTACTACTACTGCTACACCAACCACCACCATTACTACAATAACCATCACCACCACCACCTCTACTACTGCCATTACTACCTTCACTATTATTACTATCACCAACACCACCACCACTGCTAACTTTCTGTCTATGTCCAGAGTATCAAACCAATTGACTTGACACATTGTTGCTTATCATGTCTGTCTGTTTGTTGCTGATGTTGTTCCTCATGTCCCGAATGTATGTTTATTCAGTTTCCATTTTATCAGACTTAATCCCAGATTATCCCCAGATAAGCAATGAATTAACAGACTCATTAGAGGGTCGGATAGAATGCCTTGCAGTATTTAGTTTTGGTTTACGGTGCTTAGGGTTCGAATAGAACCATGGTGATGATGATGATCATCATCATCACCATCATTTTCATCATCATCATCATCATCATCATCATCATCATCATCATCATTACCATCATCCACCACCACCACCACTACTACAATAACAAACACCACTGTTACTACTACTACTGCCATTACTACTACTACTACTACTACTACTACTACTACTACTACTACTACTACTACTACTACTACAGCTACTACTACTACATCAACCACCACCGCCACCACCTCTATTACTACTGCTACACCAACCACCACCACCACCGCCAACACTACTACAACCACCGCCACAACTACATTAACTAACACCACTGTTACTACTACTACTGCCATTACTACTACTGCTACACCAACCACCACCATTTCTACTATTACTACTACAACCACCACCACCACTACTACAATAATCAACACCACTGTTACTACTACTACTACTACTGTTACTACTACTACCATTTTCATCATCGTCGTTGTCATCATCATCATATTCATTGCCGTCATCATCATCATTATTTAATGTCCATTTTCCATGCTAGTATGGGTTGGATGGTTTAACAAGAGCTGGCAAAACCAGAAGCTGCATCAGATTCCTTGGTTCCTTTTGGCATGGTTTCTGTAGCTGTGCAGCCTCCCTAACACCAACCACTTCACTGAATGTATTCGGTGCTTTTTATATGGCACCAGCACCAGAACTTTTAATATGGCACGATCACCAGTGCTTTTTATGTGGCACCATCACCAGTATCAG